>NW_005878227.1:0-7878 GCF_000147115.1 Myotis lucifugus | reverse complement strand
TAATGCCTAAAGAAAAAACAGGATTGCCAGGGACATTATCAACAAGAATACAAAAACCTGAGGGTCCCCTGACCACAGACAAGATTTTGTTCTCCCAGAAGCCCTGCTTCTGGCCTTTGACATGCAGATAACTACACGACAGTGGACAGTCAGTTTCCTTTGCCCCCCCCCCTACCCCAAAAAAAGTGTTCTATACTAACAAATTCTTAACAGATGACCCTGAACTGGCAGGATAAATTATTCCCGTAGAGAAATTGACATTCACTGTTAGTCTGTCTTTTTTTTATTATTCTTTACCCCGAGGAGCGACCAGGGCCGGGGAGGGTGAGCGGCTGGAAGGCACGGCCAGAACCGACTTCCTCTCACGGGGCGCGCAGCTAACTGAGTCCCGGTCCCGGGCGGTGGGGGAGAGGCGATTGTAGTTTCCTTTTAGCTGGACGCGGGTGTACAGCGTATGGAGGTGTATGTAGTTGGCACACAACCAGCGCCCCAGGCTTAAAGTGTGCAGCTTGCTGTTTGGACATGTGTTCACGGTGTGGGAAACCACCCCCGCAGGAGAATGGGCGCAGCCCTCACCCCCAAAAGTGCCAGCCGGCCCCCAGGGAGCTGGCTCCCAGAGGTTCCTCACCAAAGCGTGAGAGCAGGGTCCAGAGTCTTTTCTTAAAAAATGTATTTCTTTAATTCTTTATTGTTTAAAGTGTTACACAGCCTTCTTTTCTCACCGTGGATCTCTCCGGCCGCTCCCACTCCCCTCCGCCCCAGCACATGCCCTCACCCCCTTATTGTCTGTGTCCTTGGTTATGCTTATATGCATGCATACAAGTCCTTTGATTAATCTGGACCAAAGTCTTTTAAAATAGATAGAAACCACAGCTTCTTCCTGTTTGTCTGTCGGGCGCTGAGCCCTCAGCTGGGAACAGTTGCATGAAACCTGCACCTTGGCTGACAGTGGGCCTCGGGGCCTGTGCCTGGTGTGAGGGGCTTGGTCCTGGGGTTTAGAACATCGTTGCCTTCCGTCGTGTCTGCTTTGGAGGGAGGCGAATTTAACATTCCATTTGCGCATACACATCTGGCCTCGCACGACTTACAGTGAGACGACCGCGCTGAAATGGACATTTTTAAAGCACTCGAAAGGGAACGGGCTGCGGCGTTGGCTTCCATGTGCCTGTTCATCCTCGCCCATTTCCCCCCGACTTTCAGGGAGAGTGGGAGGGAAGACGGAGAGGGAGGCATGCATCCATTGGTTGCCTCCTGCACGCGCCCAGACCAGGGCCGGGGATTGAGTTGGAATCGGACCGGGGACCCTTCAGTCCACAGGCCGGTGCTCTGTCCGAACCAGCAGGGCCCATCGCCCCACCTCTCACCTCTGTGCGCATTTGGACGCAGAGTGAGTCTCTCGCAGGCATCGTGCGGCGGCTCATGTGTTCACCCCGTTCGGCCATCTGTGTCCGATGGGGGAGTTGGCTGCATTTGCATGTAAAGCAGTTACTGTGGAGGAGGGACTTCCGTCTGCGACGTTGCTGTCTGGGGTTCCAGGTGCTGCTTTCTCTCCTGAAATCAAGCAGAGTCACACGCTCTCAACAATGTGGTCACATCACCGTCGCCGCCCTGCCCCCCAATCTGTCAGCCACCCCCGACCCAGCCTGCTCTCTCTGCAGGGGGGTCGCCAGGGCCCCTACCCGCTGAGGGGCTCAGCCTGCCTCTGCTTCTGCCGGGTCAGGCCCACCCCACCTCCTCCGGGCACCCTGCCTGCTCCTTAGAGCTGCTGGCCGGGTGGGTGGCCACTGTCCAGCGTTTAGGCTTGGCCACCCCAGGTTCTGTCTGTGCTGATGTTGATGTTGTGACTGAATTCTTCTCCCGTGTGAAACCTGTGCGTGGTGACAGCTCCCCCCAGAGATGGAACGAGAAGGCCGCTGGCCCCGCCTGTGGAGCCAATGCGCACGGGACCCCGGTTCCTGGGCCCCCGGCTCGGGGAGCCCCTGGCTGCCTTGTTCCTGAGGCTGCTACATGCGGAGCCGCGCACCCTGACCCTCCCGTTCCAGGGCGGCGGCCCAGGTGGTGCTCCGCGTGGACGGGGCGTGCTGTGACCCTGCCGGGGTGACAGTGGGAGGGATGGGGGGCGAGAACGCGGTGAAACACGGTTCCTGTCTTTGCAGCTGACCCTCAGCACCTCGAGCAACCTCTCATCCGAGCCGAGCGCAGCAAACCGGAGCCCGGGCAGCAGGTGCGGGCGCGGCGAGTACTGGTCTGGCAGGCGCTGCTGCCAGCTCTGCCCCGCAGGTGAGTGGGGGCGGGTTCTGTCCGCTGGGCCTGCACTAAATGCACGTCGAGCCATGGCTCTGTCAGGAGGCAGGGAGGAAGCGGCCGGGCACCGTGCTGGCCAGCGGAGCACGTGTCCACCTCGGGGCCTTCCGGGCTGGGCCTTGGGACCCCCATGGCTACCTGGACACTGGGCTGCACCCGGGCAGCTGGTGGCGAGCCCTGGGCCGGGAGGCGGAGCGCTGGGCTGGGGTCCTGCTGCCTTGACTGACCCCGTCCACGCAGAGCACCGCCTGGGCCGCCGCCCTGGAATGGGAGGGTTAGGGTGCGTCCTGGGGGCCTCAGAGGTGTGTCCTGGGTGGGGGTCAGGGTCCCGGGTGCCCCACCACACAGCTGTCGGGGAGGGATTGCTTCGTCATTTCCACGACCTGGTAACAGGCAGAGATTACTCCAATGCTAACGCCCAGAGACAGGGATTGGCATTTTCTCCCCGGAGAGGCCAGCCCAGGGCCTGGCATGGAGGCTGCACAGCGGGGCACCGGGCGTGCCTGGAGGGTCTGACCGCACCCCGACCTCTTGCACAGGCCACTATGTCGAAGAGCCGTGCAGCAGCCCCCACACCCGGAGCAAGTGTGAGGCGTGTGACACAGGAACGTACACAGGACACGCCAACCGCCGGCGGTCCTGCCTGCCGTGCACCACCTGCCGCGAGGGTGAGTCCCGGACCCCTTGAGTCTTAACCTTGACCCCGAAGCTCCTTTTTTATTTTTTAAATATATTTTTATTGATTTCAGAGAGGAAGGGAGAGGGAGATAGAAACATCAATGATGAGAGAGAATCATGGATCAGCTGCCTCCTGCACGCTACCTACTGGGGATCGAGCCTGCAACCCCGGGCATGTGCCCTTGACCCGAATCAAACCGGGAACCTTTCAGTCCGCAGGCCAATGCTCTATCCACCCAGCCAAACCATCCAGGGCAAGAATATATATATATTTTTAAATTAAAAAAAAAAAGCCTTTCCAAAGGTCTAAACTGGAAGATAATTCAAAAAAGAAAAATCAATGGGAAAATATCGTGCAGTGATGATTAACCAAATAAATAAATAGATAGATAAATAAATAAATAAAATCAATAAAATATAATTAAAGAAAAAGAAAGGGTCTCTGAGAGTGAAGAGGGGGACCGTCCTACGTCCGCCAGAGCCAGTGCCGCACGTGGGGGGCAGGGCAGTGGGGATCCTGGCCCGACGGGAGACGGGGGGGGGGTCAGTGCCAGCCTCGGAGGAAACACTGGGTGTAGTGGGTGACGTTCCCACGGGCCTACCCCACTCCCCACCGCCCGCCCACCTCCGTCTGGACCGGGGCCCGCTCCCCCCCGTGTGTCAGAGCCCGGCCGGTGTGCAGTGGCACCACCGGGAGCCTCCCATGTCCACTGGCAGAGTCCCAGCCCTGGTGCCTGACCCAGCCTCCCCTCCCCCCGCAGACCAGGAGATGGTGAGTGACTGCACCCCGACACAGGACCGGCGGTGCCAGTGCAAGACCGGGGAGTTCTACTGCGACTCTGAGTCCTGCCTGGAGGGCTGCCACCGCTGCACCAGGTACGGCCTCGGGGCGCAGGCAGCCGTGCAGCCTGGGTCCCCCCACCACCTCCGCCCTCCTCCCCCGTGGCGTGTCTGCCTCGGGTTCTGCCGCTGCCCCTCGGTTCTCCCATCAGTAACCTGGTAGCACCTGCCACGTGGAGGCGCCTGCAGTTGAAATCTAACCAGTGGCCTGGCTGTTCCCACCAGGGGCCGCCCTGGGGCCAGGCTCCGTCCACCCAGAGCCACGACCCGCTCATCCCACCAAAGCCCCGTGGAGTCGGCACAGAAGCCAAAGCACAGAACCTGCCGGGGTCCCCGAGGGGTGGAGGGTGGGGCTTGGGAGAGGGCAGAGGCCGGAGGAGGTGGGAGCCATAGACAGTTCCAGAGGAGGCGGCTCCGGGCAGAGGAAGAGCCGTGAGCCCCGCGCCCTGTCCCAGCTGCAAGGCCGTCACCACACTGGGCCCTGGTTCTGTCACAGGCGCCAGTCCTGGCGGCTTCATAAACCTCGGGAATAATTCTCCCCAGGCCCGCAGCCCGGGAGCCCGAAACCCGGGTGTGGGCAGGGCCGGCCCCGCGGGCTCTGGGGGGACCCTCCTGCCTCCTGGGCTCTGGGTGGCGGCGCCCCTGGCGCTCCTCCTAGACCAGCTGCTGTGGCCTCTGCTCTGTCCACCATCGCGCCGCCTCCTGTCTGCGTCTCTGTGCTGCTCCCTGCGAACAGACTCCCCTCAGGAGGACGCTGGTCACGGGAGGCCCGGCTCCTCCGAGATGGCCTCCCTTTAGCGCCGTCACACGCACAGATTTCCTAAGAAGGTTCATCCTGAGTCCCGGGTGGGCTGGATGGGGGACCTTCTGGGGAGACATGACAGCGGTGAAACCCCTGGCAAAATAGCTCCCTTTTTAAAAGAAATGGACTTTTATTGAAGTCAGAGAGGAGGGGAGAGGGAGAGAGAGGAACAGCAATGATGAGAGAGAATCATGGATCGGCTGCCTCCTGCACGCCCCCCACCGGGGATGGAGCCCGTACCCGGGCCTGTGCCCTGACCGGGAATCGCACCGGGACCTCCTGGTTCGGGGGTTGATGCTCAGCCTCTGAGCCCGCCGGCTGGGCTGCAGGTGTTTCACGCTGTGACCCTGGAGTGTGGGGTCTCAGAACCAGCCTCCCGCACTCAGACAGGAGCTGGGGAACCGGCGATGGTGGAAGGCGAGGGGCCGGTGGCCTAGAGGTCCCTCCGGGTCCCCCCTCAGATGGGCAGAGAGCTGTGAGCACGTGCGGCCTGCGCAAGCGAGCGTCGGTCCTGGGTCTAAACACGCCTCCCTGTGACCTCGGAACACGTGACAAACAATGACCAGCCCCTAACTTTTCGACCACAGGAAGGACACCTGAGCGCCGAGCCTCTCACACGCAGGACAGACCCCTGCTCCCCGCTCCCAGGCCTGCACACGAGGCCGAGCAGGTTCCCTGGAGGGACCTCCGTGGCTCCCCCCGTGGGATGAGGGCCATGACCTCTGAGAGGCTGGTTCTGGGGTGAGCGCTGGGCTGTGCGTGCCCTGGGCCCTCGTGGGCATCGGCTCGGGCTCACGGTGCTCCCGCGGCGGGTGAGGGAGCTCTCCGCAGGAGCCCGCCCCGGAGCCCACCTTCTGCCGCTGACAGCGCCCCTGGGCCCGGGGCCTGGGAGACGTGGAGGGAGGAACAGTGTGGCATCTCCTCCCCAGGTGCCCCGAGGGGAAGGTCGTCCTGCAGACGTGCAACGCCACAGCGGACACCCTGTGCGGCCTGCCCGGCCCAGGTAAGAGGGTTCCCGTCGTCTCTAACGTGTATGTTCTGGACATGAGAACCACGTTATAGAAAATTTATTTATTATTTTAAAAATATATTTTTACTGGTTTCAGGGAGTAAGGGAGAGGTAGAGAGAGATAGAAACATCAATGATGAGAGAGAATCATGGATCAGCTGCCTTCTGCTCGCCCCACATGGGGATCACGCCCGAAACCAGGAATCGAACCATGACCTCTGGTTCATAGGGCCAAGCTCGGCCACTGACCCACACCGGCTGGGCTCCTGTGAACAGTTCAGGGGCTCTTAGCACCCACCTCTGTGTCTCCCCGAAACATTCACTTCCGCCCATTAAACAGCAGCTCTCCTGCCCCCCGTCCCCCACCCCCCGCCCCCAGCAGGCCCTGATTTGCCTGCGGTGACAGATCTCCCCATTCCGGACATGTCACAGACACGGGGGCGTGGGCCTGTGGCCTGCGTGTCTGGCTCCTTCCCTTCAGGAGCGTGTCCTCCAGACCCTCCCTATTGTGGGACCTGTGAGAGCGCCTGGCGGCTGAGTCACACTCACGGATGTGGACTAGGCCACGCCCTGTCAGTCGTTCATCTGCTGGTGAACTTAGGCCGAAATTCCAAACACATCAGCCCTCGAGGCGAGACCGTTGTGTGGAAAGGACAGTGTTTCAAACGATGCTGTTGGGGAGACCGGAGGAAAATTAACTCGCAACGAACCACAGACCGAACTCAGACCCGAAGCTCTAGAACTCCTAGAGGAAACGGGACCGCCCGGCCGGCGTGGCTCGGGGCGGAGCCTCGACCTATGACCCCGGAGGTCACGGTTCCATTCCAGTCAGGACACAGGCCTGAGCTGTGGGCTCTGTCTCCCGTGGGGGCCGTGCAGGAGGCAGCCGATCAGTGACTCTCTCCGGTCATTGATGATTCTGTCTGTCTCTCCCTCTCGCTCTCAGAAATTAATAAAAATGTCCACTTTGTGAAAAAAAGAGGAGAAAGCGGAGGGAAATGTCATGGCGTCAGATTTGGGTCCCGCCGGTCAGCGGGGACCCGGCCTGACACAGGACGTCCCTTCAGGGTGGACGTCAGAGCACCACGTCCTCACACACTCACGTGGCCCGTGAACCACCTGAGAACCGGCACCTGGGCCCGCGTGGGGGTGGGGTCAGTGCTATCTGTCCTGGGGGTGCGGGCCCCCCAGGAAGGCTGGGCAGGCTGCACGGGCCGCCCCAGGCCTCTCCCCAGGGGGTCCCTGTGCTAGGCCAGTGAGAGGAGATGCCGTTCGATTGTCCCCCTTTTCTCTGAGTTTGTTTTGTCTTCAGGGTCCACATCACAGGGAGTGAGATCCCGCAGGGTCTGTCTCCCCGTCTGACATCCCTGAGCCCAGTGCCTCCAGGCCATTCACGTTCTTACAAAGGCAGGAAGCCCTTCATGTTAAGGGTGAATAATGTTCGCGTGTGCATGTGTGTGCATGCATATGTGTGGTGCATGTGTGTGCGTGCATATGTGATGTGTGTGCATGCATGTGTGTGCATGCATATGTGATGTGTGTGCATGCATACATGCACATATGTGTGGTGCATGTGTGCACACGTGTGTTTGCTACACGTAACTTTCTATACTTCCTCCGCCCACAAGCACTAGGGGTGGCGGTGCCGTGGCCCCGTGGACACGGGGTGCCGACCTCCTCAGCCTCGTGTTTGCATGTCCCTCAAGCATCTTCCCAGGCCCAGCGCTGGTCTGGGGGCCTTGGTCCGTGGCTGCAGGGACCGGCGGGTGTGGCTGCTGAGGCGCTGTCTGTCCGCAGGGCCAGGGAGGCGACACTGGTTCTGGTTGATGGCGGGCTGTCTCTTTGCCGCGGTGGCCGGGACCCTGGTCTTTTTACGCATCAGGAAACCCGGAGACGGAGGCTGCTGTCCCCATGCAGGTGAGCACCGAGCTGGAGCCAGGGGACGGGAGGCCGTGACAACCGGGGCTGGTCCGGGGCCTGAGGGAGGACAGGGCTGGGCCTTAACTGGCCGGTGCCTGGGGCTGGGGGACGGACCTGGCTAGAGAGGGGGTCCCTCAGGCGTCATTGACGGGTGCCAGCTCCATCTCCCAGTGGCAGCCCTGGCCGAGGCCAGGGTGTGGGCAGGTCTGTGGGCAGAGCCCGGGCTTCTGAGCTCAGGACACTGGGCTCCTGGCAGGTTCTGGAAGCTGTGCAACCAGGAAACAGGGATGAGGCACAGTGGCCCCTTCCTGGAGCTCCCTGATCT
>NW_005878226.1:0-7878 GCF_000147115.1 Myotis lucifugus | reverse complement strand
AATTTTATGTTTAATGTGTTGAGAAGTCACCAAACCTTCTCCTGTCAGTATTATTTTTTACTATGAAACATTTCGGGCATACAAAAAAGTATCAATAATAAAATAACAAATACCTACCTACCCAGCACCCCTGACAGAAACATTCCCAAGAGAATGATTAAAAGAAACCAAACAGAAATTCTGGATCTGAAAAGTACAATAACTGAAATGAAAAATTCACTAGAGGAGTTCAATAGATTTGATCAGGCAGAAGAAAAGAAACCAACAAACCTGAAGATAGGACAATTGAAATTATCAAGTCTGAACACCAGAAAGAAAAACGAATGATTAAAAGTTAACTGCGCTGGCCTCCGAAGTCTGGAGCGATGACGTATGGCTCCGTCCCCTGCGGCCCCAGGCCGGGGCGCTGCTCGCCCAGGGGGAGGCCCGGCCGCTGGCGAGACCAACCACATTCACTGCATTGAGGTCGTGCGTGGTTTTGCACAGGCTGAAGCTGTGTGATTGGGCAAAACTTGGGTCCTCCGCGAAGAGAACCACTTACTTTTTTCTTTGCAAAATGACAGCCTCCAGCCGTGCACCAGATCTGTACCCAGAGATGCTGAGAGAGAGCAAGCATTTCAGCACCTACAATTACAGAACTTATGCTGTCAGGAGGATAAGCAATGCCTTCAGAGGAAATAAGAATGTAAAAGATCCTGTGGAAGTTCAGACTCTAGTGAATAAAGCCAAGAGCGTCCTGGAAAGGATTCGTCGACAGGTCCCCATGGGCCAACTGTATTCCACTGACAATCTATCTTATCATCGAGACTCAGAAGCCTGAGACCTAAAGACCAGAACCACCGGGCACCGTCAGCAACCACAGACCACCTCCAGCACCCACTCTGTGCTCAGGATTGGGGCTCCCAATGGGCCACAAGTGGCCTCTTGCATCCGCTTAAAATAACCTCTTGCTCAGCCTGCTCTTGCTCAGCCTGCCCTGATAAGTTGAGTGGGGTTTCCATTCTCCGGCAGCCTCAGTGAAAAGGGGCCGTCTCTCCTTGGTTCAGTATTGGAAAGCAGAGCTGGAGCTCACTCAGAATAAAGGTGTGTGTTATTGTCTCTCCTCTCCACCCCACCCCTCTCTAGTAGCTTGTACAGAGCATCTCCAGATTTTGTTTCTTAGTCCTCGACAATAAACAGGATTATCTCCCTAAAAAAAAGAAAGAAAGAAAGGAAAGGAAAGAAAAAGAAAAAGAGAAAACTTAACTGAATCCAAAGGGCCTATGGAGCACCATCCAGAGGACCAACATACACATTATGGGAATCCCAGAGGAGGACAGGGAGACAGAAAAAGGGGCAGAAAGAATATTTGAAAAATAATGGCCAAATTCTTTTCAAATTTGATGAAAGGTATAAAACTACACATCTAAGAAGCTCAATGAACTCCATATAGACTATACTCAAAGAACCCCATACTGTGATACATTGTAATCAAAGTGTTGAAAGCCAAAGAGAAAGAGTGAAACTTAAAAGCAGCATGAGAAAGCTACTCATCATGCACAAGGGATCCTCAATTAGATGAACAGTCAATTTCTCACCAGAAACCTTGGAAGCCAGAAGGCAGTGGGATGACATATTTAAAGCACTGAAAGAAAAACTGTTGACCAAGAATTCAATATCCAGCAATACTTTTTTTTTTTTAATATGAGAAAGAAATCCAGACATCCTCAGGTAAATTAAAGCTGAGAGAGTTTGTTACCATTATATCTGCCAAGCCAGAAATGCTAAAGGAGTCCTGCAGGTTGAAATAAAAGGACACTAGACAGTAACTCAAAGCTGTGTACATATATAAACATCTATGCACCAAACAACAGAACCCAAAATATAGGAAGCAAACATTGAAGGGAGTTGAAGGGAGAAATAAATAGTTCTACAGTAAGCGTTGGAGATTTTAATACTGTACTTTTAATAATGGAATATTAAGGACATAGAGGATTGAACTACACTATAAACCAGCTAGACCAAATAGACATTTATAGAACATTCCATGTGGCAACAGCAGAGTACACATTGCTATCAAGTATTCATGGAACATCCTATAGTATAGACCATATGTTAGAGAAGAAAAAACACTCAATAAATTTTAAAAGACTTAAATTATACAAAAAATCCTCTCCCACTACAATAAAAATCAGCAAACCTTAAGATAGGACAATCAAAATTATCAAGTCTGAAAATCAGAAAGAAAAACAAATGACAAAAAGTTAACCGAGTCCAAAGGGGGCCTATGGGGCACCATCCAGGGGACCAACATACACATTATGGGACTCCCAGAGGAGGAGAGACAGAGAAAGGGGCAGAAAGAGTATAAAATAAAGCTAGAAGTTAATAGCAAAAGGAAAACTGGAGTGTTCACAAATATGTGGACATTAAACAACACACGCAAACACTGAGTAAAAGAAGAAATCACAAAGGAAATTATAAAATATTTAGAGATGAATGAAAACTAAAACACACTAAAAGTTATGGATGCAGCAAAAGCACTGCTCATAGAGAAGTTGGTAGCTATAACTTGCTACATTGAAAAAGATCTCAGCCACATGGCTCAGTGGTTGAGCATCGATCTGTGAATCAGGAGGACACGGTTCAATTCCTGGTCAGGGCATATGCCCGGGTTGTGGGCTCAATCTCCAGTGTGGGAAGTGCAGGAGGCAGCTGATCAATGATTCTCCAACATCATTGATGTTTCTCTCTCTCTCTCCCTCTCCCTTCCTCTCTGAAATCAATAAAATTATTTTTATTTTTTTATATATATTTTTTATTTTTTTAAATATACTTTATTGATTTTTTTACAGAGAGGAAGGGAGAGGGATAGAGAGTTAGAAACATAGAGAGTTGTGCCTGCAACCAAGGTACATGCCCTTGACTGGAATCGAACCTGGGACCTTTCAGTCCGCAGGCTGAAGCTCTATCCATTGAGCCAAACCAGTTAGGGCAAAAAAATATTTTTAAAAATACATCTCAGATCAATAACCTAAGGAAAAGAAGAGTGAACTAAAATCAAAGCTAGTAGAAGGAAGGAAATAATAAAGATTAGAGAAAAGATCAATGAAGTAGACAATAAAGAAAACAGAATCATTAGAAACAAATTCCAGCATCCACCTGGCACCTCAGATTGTGACCTTTAGGGGTTTTGCAGATATAATTCTTTTTTAAAAAGCATTTAATGACCCATGTTCTCTTTTTTAAAGTGTTATTTTATTTTTTAATATATATATATATTTTAATATATTTTATTGATTTTTTACAGAGAGGAAGGGAGAGAGATAGAGAGTTAGAAACATCAATGAGAGAGAAACATCGATCAGCCGCCTCCTGCACATCTCCCACTGGGGATGTGCCCGCAACCAAGGTACATGCCCTTGACCGGAATCGAACCTGGGACCTTTCAGTCCGCAGGCCGACGCTCCATCCACTGAGCCAAACCAGTTTTGGCTTAAAATATATTTTTATTTATTTCAGAGAGGAAGGGGGAGGGAGAGAGAGAGATAGAAACATCAATGATGAGAAAGAATCATTGATCGGCTTCCTCCTGCACGCCCCCTACTGGGGATCAAGCCCACAACATGGGCATGTGCCCTTGATTGGAATTGAACCTGGGACCCTTCATAGCGGATAGGCCAACCCTCTATCCACTTTGCCAAACCGGAGAGGGCCAGATAGGATTCTTTGTGTTAAGATGAGGTCACATTGGAGTAGGGTAGGCTCTAAATCCAATAAACAGTGTCCTTAAAAGAAGGCCACCTACAGACAGAGGCAGAGGTTGGAGGGATGCGGCCATGAACCAAGGGACATCAGGATTAAGCCACCAGAAGCCAGGAGAGAGGCCTGGAACCGATTCCCCCTCAGAGCCTCCAGCCCTGCTGAACTTTGATTGTCAACTTCTGTCCTGCAGGCCTGGGTGGGTCTTTGTGTTTTTTGAGAGAGAGAGAGAGAGAGAGAGAGAGAGAGAGAGAGAGAGAGAGAGATTTGTTTTTCCACTTATTGATGCATTCATTGGTTGATTTTTGTATGTGCCCGACCAGGATCAAATCTGTAACCTTAGCATATCGGGATGGCACTCTAACCAACTGAGCTTCCCCATCAGGGCCAGGGCTGTGTTTTGTTTTTTAATGTTTTCATTGATTTATTTTATTTTATTTTATTTTATTTTATTTTATTTTATTTTATTTTTAGAGAGAGAGAGAAGGGAAAAGGAGAGAGAGGGAATCAAGCCTGCAACCTGGACATGTGCCCTGACTGGGAATCGAACTGGCGACTTTTTGGTGGACAGGATGACGCTCAACCAACTGAGCCACACTGGCTAGGGCCAGGACTGTGTTTTAAGATATCCAACTTGTGGTCATTGTTATGGCAGTTCAGGAAATAATGCCACCGGTTCATTTTTCTGTCTGGTTCCTTTTCCTCCCTTCTAGTGTGTCTGAGAGCCTTAATGTGTTCTGAAAGCTATTCCTTGGTCAGTTAAATGCATCACAGATATCTTCTGTCAGTACTGTGACTGAGTCTAATTGTTCCAAAAAATGTCCAGTTGTAGACAGGCCGACATGAGCAGAGCAAGGACGATGGGCCAGGTAAAGAAGGCCATGAGCCATCAACAAAAGAACAAGAAAGCCCACTGCATGGGAGAACATATTTGCCAATGTTATCACCGATAAGGGTTTAATCTCCAACATTTATAGGGAACTCATACAACTTAACAAAAGGAAGATAAACAATCCAAACAAAAAATGGGCAAAGGACCTAAATAGACACTTTTCAAAAGAGGACATTCAGAAAGACAAGAGACATATGAAAACATGCTCCAAGTCACTAATCATCCGAGAAATGCAAATCAAAACAACAATGAGGTACCATCTCACACCTGTCAGAATGGCTATCATCAACAAATCAACAAACGACAAGTGCTGGCGAGGATGTGGAGAAAAAGGAACCCTTGTGCACTGCTGGTGGGAATGCAGACTGGTGCAGCCACTATGGAAGACAGTATGGAGTTTCCTCAAAAAACTAAAAATGGAACTCCCATTTGACCTAGTGATCCCACTTCTAGGAATATATCCCAAGAAACCAGAAACACCAGTCAGAAAGGATATATGCACCCATATGTTCATAGCAGCACAATTCACCATAGCTAAGATCTGGAAACAGCCTAAGTGCCATCAACAGATGAGTGGATTAGAAAACTGTGGTACATCTACACAATGGAATACTATGCTGCTGTAAAAAAGAAGGAACTCTTACCATTTGCAACAGCATGAATGGAACTGGAGAGCATTATGCTAAGTGAAATAAGCCAGTCAATGAAAGAAAAATACCACATGATCTCACTCATTTATGATAATTAAGACCATTATAAACTGATGAGCAAAAATAGATAAAGAGGCAGAGCAACATTGAACAGACTGTCGAGAAGGCCGGGAGGGTTGGGGAGGTGAGTAAGAGATCAACCGAAGGACTTGTATGCATGCATATAAGCATAACCAATGGACACAAGACACTGGGGGGTATGGGAGGCTAGGGGAAGGTCAAGGGGGAAAAAAAGGAGACATGTGTACTACTCTTTGTAATACTTTAAGCAATAAAACAATTTTTTAAAAAAGAAGAAGGTCATGAGGCTGGGAAGCCCTGGGTGCCTAGCAAGGGGCAAAGCGGGAAAAGAAGGACCTCCCTCCCCTAGCATATTGCTGATCATGCGGTTTGGACCTCCTGGCCTTTCATATCGCTGGTTATGCGGTTTAGACACCCTGACTTTTCCTCTCTGAAGATAACATCTACGCTTCAGTCCTATTTTAGCTCCAGGCCCAGAAAAGCAGCAAAACCAGACAAGCAATGCTGTGCCTGCCTCAGGGCAGCTTCACTGACTGATGACCCCTGGTGCGGACCAATAAGAGGAGACCACAGCCCTAAAAGGACACCCCTGGAGGGATGACTATGGAGACCCTCCCCTGAGCCCTCCCCTAGGATTCCTGCCTGCAAGAGAGAGATAAATACCCTCAATGCAGTACCCCACCGCACACTCTCCCCCAGGGGAGCAGGCCCGACCCATGCCCTTCCCCCCTTCTTCCCTCTAAGGGACCCACAAGACTTGCAACTGAGGGAGCAGTGGGCAGCAGCAGCTCGTCCTGGGCTCACCCCGCAACCTGTCTCCAAGGCCCCCTTTTCCCTGACTTCCCAGTGAGCCACAGCGGCCCGCGGGGTCCCCTGCTGCTTCTCTGTGCTGAGCCCCTCCTGGTCTCGCTGTCCTGAGTGCGCACTTGCTGCCCCAGCGAAGTCTTGCTTTGCTGCCCTTTGTCTCTTGACTGAAGTCTTTCCTTCAAGAAGACAAGAACCGACAGCTCATTCTCTCACCACTGACACAATTATTCATGTTTTTCTTGTGAAGGGTGTGTTTTCATTTGCCTGGACGTGAAAGCTGGCGTTTGGTTCTCCTCTGTGATTCTGCCGATGGGCCATGACCTCCCTGTGTTCTGGGTTTGGGACTCTGCCACCCCCTCCCCCCTTCAGCCCTCTTTGGGGGGGAGGAGTGGGGGCAGCTGAGTGTGAGTCAGCAAGGCCCAGATTGCTGGGGGTGGAAGTGGTCAGTTCAGCTCCGAGACCAGCTGTGTGGGTTCCTGGTGTGTGTGGTAGGGGGTGGTGGGGGGCGGGGGGAGCACCCGAAAGTTTCGGCCAGGCAGGAAGTAGGTCAGCTGAGGAGGCAGGCTTTGGGACCTCACATGCTCGCTGCCCGGAAAGAGTCCACTGGGGTGTCCCCTGCCCCCACGCTCTCCACTCCACATCCTGTTCCAGTGCCGGTTTTGTTTTGTTTTTTAATCTTTATTTATTGATTTTTTTTTTGAGAGAGAGACAGAGAGAGACAGAGAGAAATCGTCGATTAGTTGTTCCCCTTACTTATGCATTCATTGGTGGATTCTTGTATGTGCCCTGACCTGGCTTGAACCCTCCACCTTGGTGCATCTGGACCACACTTCAACCAGCTGAGCTCCCCGACCAGGTCACTGGCACCTGTTTTGCACGCATGCTCCTATAATGGTGTCACTGGACACAGTGTGCATTTATGAAGCACTTACTGTGTGCCAGGCCCTGGCTGACCATGGACACTCAGTCCTGCCAGGTAGGTGCAGTGGTTGGCGTCATGTCACAGAGGGAAACGAAGGCCCAGAGCGGGGCAGCCTGGCAGGAATCACACGTCATGGAGCCCTGATCACCGAAAGTCCCCAGTCCTTGTCTGGTTGGAATCCTCTCTGCCCCACGGTGTCGTCTCTGTCTCTCTTTCCCTTACTCTCTCTGCATTTTGCTCTCATGTCTCTGTTTAGGTTTTCCCAGCCTCAACCCGCGTCCCCCTCCCCGCCCCCCCATCAGTACCACACTGGGAAGAGAGGCAGCCTGAGCCCACTCCATCCTCATAGAAACTGCTGAGTGCCTGGGATCAACTTCCCACAACGGCCAGTGCTGAAAGGAGGGGTAGACAAGTAGAAGAGGGCGTAGGGGAAGTACTCTTTTGGGATTTCTGGTGCAGTATTTCGCCCCCTGCCCCTTACCCCTTCCTAGGCCTGTTACACTCAAGGCATCCCAAGATGATCTCAGCATCTTCCCCCAAAGCTTGGGTTTTGAGGGATACGTAGGAGTTCTCCAGGCGTAAATGGGGGAGGGGGCTTCCAGGCAGAGGAGACAGCCTGGGGTCAGCAGAGACCTAGGAATAGTTCAAATACCCAGCAGAAGCATATGGCCTTCTCCTGTGGGACAAAAGGAATCACCAGGCTGTGAGAGGTGGGGGTGGGGGGAGGCAGGTTCCCGGAACAGGCTGGACCGGAAAGGTGAGACTGGTGTCCCAGACCTTCACCT
>NW_005878225.1:0-7879 GCF_000147115.1 Myotis lucifugus | reverse complement strand
AACGATGCTTCTCTGTCCTTCTAGAAATCTCCTCACAACCCCCTGGAGTCAGCACTCCTCCTAACGGTGTGGTTTCTGCCTCCATAGGTTAGTTTTAACTGCTTTGGGACTTTACATAAATGGAACTAAACGGTACGTATTCTTTTTGTGCCTAGTTTTTCACTCGCCGTTTGCAAGATGAGCCCATGTTGTTGCATGCCGCCATAATCCGTTCTTTATTGTTGCTGTGGAGTGTGGACGATTCCACAAATGATTTGTCTTCTCTATGGTAAGTGGACATTCGGATTGTTCGTGGTGTGGGTTTTATTTTTACCAAAAAAAAAAAAAAATGCTGCTAATGCCATTTGGATGTGTACCTTTTGGGACACATGTCTACGCAACTCCCTTGGCATTGCCAGGCCGTAGGTTTTTATATGTAGTTTGACTCTAAGAGATACTTCAAACAATTTTCCAAAATGGATGCAACAATGTGCACTCCCATCGGAGGTGAGTGAGGAGTTCAGTTGCTCTGCGGCCTTGCCTACACTTAGTATTGCTTTTTTTAAGTTTAGACACTGTGGTGGGTGTATTGTGGGCTTCTTTTTACTTCTCAGAAGATTATTACTAAAGGTCATTGCTTCATGTGATTAGCCAGGTGGACAGCCTCTGTTATAACGTGTGCTTACCTAACACTTTTGCCCACATTTTTCAATGGAGGGGAATGTCTTTCTTGATTTACGAGTTCCTTCTATGTCCTGCACACATATCTTTTGTCAGATTATAAACTGCAAATATTTTCTCTTGCTCTATGGCTTGTATTTCTTTTTCACTCAATGAGTTTATTTGAAACACATACACACACCGTTGTTTTAGACATAAGAAAAAGAGAAAAGAACTTTTCTACATGGCAACAGATAACCATAGGCAAGAAAGAAAATACATTAAGTTCCTGGAATATAGGAGGAGCTCAATAAATATGTTTTGAATTACCATTAAGTGAATGTTATATTTCATTTTAGTTTTGGTCAATGAAATCCTTATCAAAATATTGCCTCAATAATGTGTTCAACATAGGAACTACATTTTTCTAGCAGAAAAATCATAATTAAGAAAAATTTTGGAATACTTCAGAGGCTTGTGCATTTCGCACAGAAGAAAAGCCTGGTGAACCATTCTTGAAAATTCTGAAGAACTAGCAGGGTTTTTTTCAAATTATTAATTCAAGTAAATATAACATATACTGCATTATTTATAACTCAAGAAGATATTGAAGAAAAGAGGCATTGAGGGGAGAAGATACTAAATAGTAGAAAAGGAAATGGACAGAGTCTATCTCATTGCATGTGCTTAAGACTTTAGAACAAGAATAGTTCACATCGCATGCGAAGTTCATCACCCTTCTAACAGATACAAAATGATGACTACTCAATTATCATAAAACTATTTATAATTTAAAAAAATTGTATTTGCCAACTGCCTTGGACAGTGTTTCTGCTTTTGTTTTTTAAGAAGTTGCTGGAAACTTCAATAAAAAAAACAACTTTGTAGCAGACATGAATGGGAATAAAACACTTTTTATATGAGCCAGTTTCTCTTGTATATTGAAAACTGCTTGGTTGGAGGAATATACATAAATCTATATAAACAAAGCAAGCCTTTTAAAATGTCATTTTAATTTCTGAATACTTCCTACAGCTCTTAGATATTACAACAGTGCAATCAATTAGGGAATCTATTAACATTTCCCATTGTCAACTCTATCATGTCATAAATATATATTACTTCTCAAGGTGAAATGATAAAAAAGGACCATTTAAGGAATAATGCATTCTTTTAAAGGCTAGCCTGTGAACAAGTACATCTGCAATAATTTTACTAATATGGTCAACCACTGACACCTATTGGCAAAAATGAATAGACAAGCTTCAACTAACTTATAAATGCAGATAAAAATGTTAATGGCTCTAGTTCGGATATTGACATTTATTTAGAAACCAAAGTTTAGCTATAGTTTTGATTAAGTTATGTAAGGATATGAATATGTAAAATATGTAACCCCAAACACTGAGATTAAGTGTCAGATGTGGCATAAATAATTGTTTTAATTTTTTCCATCATATGATTATAAATTAAATAGAAAACCAATTTTGTTATTTTAAAAAAAACACAAAACTTTAAA
This sequence comes from Myotis lucifugus, assembly GCF_000147115.1. Taxonomy (NCBI): domain Eukaryota; kingdom Metazoa; phylum Chordata; class Mammalia; order Chiroptera; family Vespertilionidae; genus Myotis; species Myotis lucifugus. The sequence continues at coordinate 5,721 of NW_005878225.1, read as the reverse complement.
CATCTGGTTTTAGAACAAGTTTCAAGCTTGGGGAATTTTGTTTTCTAATTTGCCCAAAGGTTACGTAAGCTCAGTAAATACATGGTATTCTTAACTTGAAAAAAAAAGGAAAAAAAGAAAAGGAGCCTTCTTACATTTTCAAGCAAATCAGACCATAGTTTCACTTCTTTTGTGCATGTCAATGGGCTTTCTGTCTCATTCATTTCTGTCTCTAACCTCTCTCTCTCCCACTAAGTACCACTTCCTACACTTACTCAGACACCTCTTCCCACTGTGTGTAACTTCAAGACATTCGCTATTGAGTGAAATAAGCCAGTCAGAGAAAGGCAAGTATCACATGATCTCACTCATATGTGGAATCGAATGAACCAAATAAACTGATGATCAAAAATAGACCCAGAGACACAGAAGCATGAATAGACTGTTGAACCTCAGAGGGACAGCAGGGGAGGGTGGGTGGAAAGAGATCAACCGATGAATTTGCATGCCTATGTGCATAACCCATGGACACAGACAATGGGGTGATGAGGGCCTGGGGGGGGGGACAGGAGAGGGTTGGAAGAGGTTAATGGGGGGAAAGGAGGACCTATGTAATACTTTCAACAACAAAGATTTTAAAAATAAAATAAAATTGTGAGATATAATGTCCACGGCAAAAAAAAGAAAAAAAAAGATATTTGCTATGAGAACCTCAATTCCATCCTATATAATAAAAGGCTAATATGAAAATTGTCCCCAAGGGCAGGAGTTTGACTGACAGGGAGTTAGATGTTCACTGGCCACCAGGGGGTGGCGCAGAACATGGTGGGTGTCGCTGGTGTCGGTGGCGCTGGCAGTGGGCTGCAGTGGAGGTGCTGCCAGCCCCGATGGGCCCCAAGAAGAGCAGGACCAAGGCGGCTTGGTGGAGCAGGTAAGCGGGCAGCACCAGGCCAAGGCAGGTATGAGCGGGGGCCCCGAATGCCCCACCGGTCGCCCCATCAATTGGCCCTGGTCGCCAGCCAGGCCCAGGGACCCTACCCGTGCATGAATTTCATGCACCAGGCCTCTAATCTATAATAATAAAAGTGTAATATGCTAATTAGACCAGACGTCCTTCCGGATTACCTTCTGGATGAAGCTGGAGCTGTGAGGGAAGCCTGGGTCCTGGGTGCCAGAGGGAAGCCGGTGCCGGCAGCCGGGGGAAGGAAGGCCTACTCCTGCACGAATTTTGTGCATCGGGCCTCTAATTGAATTATAAGATTCCAATTGATAAGACTTTTCAGTAGAAGCATAATACAGTTGCCTAATTAATCAAGGCAGCTAAACTATATCCAGAGCTAGATCGTGAAGGGAGGATAGACATTCAGTGGCAACACGTTTCCATTTAACAGTGTTTGGAATTTAAACACTTGGTTGGTGTCCAAGGTACTCTGTTGGCCCGGTCACCTGATGGCCACATCTGTAGCAATTAACGAGATCCGGACAAGTAATCAGCGTCTCCACATGGGATCCTTGGGATGGCACCGTCTAATTTCCTGTGTTTCCTGCCCCTCATTGCGCGCATCTAAAGTGGCCACAACTCCTCCTGCAAGCTACCGCTCTCTCTACCCACTGCCTGCCAGCTTTCTTTAGGGAAGTTCTTTTGAAAATCCCACCTTTCAGAACATTTCCCCAAAGCTTTGGGCAAAATAATTTTGACGCAGATACCGACTTCTTTACTATTTCTGTTGTACGTGTTCTTTTATACCATTGTTCCCTTAGACATTTATTGCAAGTTCACTCTCTGCTCTACTTGACCACTGCCTTCATTTTAACTCTGTGCACTTAAATTATTCCATTCTAGGTGCAATTATCTTGGAAATAAAAAAAATCCTTTTAAAAATAATCTATTGTATTACAGAATAACTCAAAATGAAGATAGTCTTGCTTAAAACTCTGTGTGTGTGTGTTCTTTTAAAAAGCTTTAAAATTTTCTTCTTTTCTTGACCTTCTTTTTCAATACCCTTTGCTTCTCACTGGGTTGTGAATGTGCCCTTTCCTGATGTCTGGAAATCTTTCAACCTTCACCATGCATTCGAAGGATCAGCAATATGTTATGTTTTTATAGAACCTTTCTTCCAGGGAACAGAATGCTTCATATATATTACCACATCCATCCTTAAAATTTCTCTCACAACACCCATAGCCCTGGCTAAACTATGCCTCGGTGGAAACCTCAATCCGTATCTTTAGTTCTGCCCTCCTTGACTGCCTTTCTTATAAACTCTGTAAATCACATTTTCGGAATTCTGCATCTGTAGGAAATAAGCATCATTCTGTCACTTAAATGGCTTTTTCTTTCTAGCTTCGTTCTCAGGAGTGGCCGTGTTTATTTCCAGCCCTGACCGCAGTCTGCCTGGGAGGCTCAGGTGACTAAGGTCTTGCTACTCCTCCCGGATCTCTTCCCACGAAAGGGACATAACATGACTCGGACATGTGGTGCCTGTGTTTCCTCAACCGTGCCACTCATCTTTGCTCTAAATCACAGCTGTGTCCCTTTTCGGTTTATTTTCTTTTTCTACTGATGATTACAAACATTCTTTCTTTTAATTTGATTTTTATGTTCATACTGAATTCACATTTGAAAAACGCAGATCCTTCCCAGTTTGGTGTGGTTCAGTGGTTGAGCATCAACTCAGGAACCAAGAGGTCACTGGTTTGATTCCCAGTCGGGGCACATGCCTGGGTTGCGGAAGCTGGTTTGGCGCAATGGATAGAGCGTTGGCCTGAGGACTGAAGGGTCCTGGGTTCCATTCTGGTCAAGGGCACATGCCCAGTTATGGGCTCACATCCCCTATAAGGGGCGTGCAGAAGGCAGCCAATCAATAATTCTCTCTCATCATTGATGTTTCTAACTCTCTCCCTCTCTATTCTTCTTTGAAATCAATAAGAATACACACACACACACACACACACACACACACACACACACACTGAGTGGCCAGATTATTATGACCACCTGACATTTGTAGGCAAATTAGCTATAATTTCGTACTGAAATTGCTAGAGGGCCAGACCATTATAAATAGGGAAGCAGGTTGTTTACCACGACAGTAGAAGTGATTTTTTTCTGAAGATATGGGTAAACAACGTGATTTAACAGCCTTTGAATGTGGGATAGATAGATAGATGATAGATAGATAGATAGATAGATAGATAGATAGATAGATAGATAGATAGATATAATACTATAGTGTGACAATTTCCCTTCAAGTACTCTTGATGATAAAGATGGTGTTTATGCATTTAAAATTAGTTCCCAATTAGGTGAAATTATAAAAATAGTAGTATTTTAAATGTCCTTGCTATGCTTTGAATCCTTGACCCTAAAGACTATAAACCATGTGGATGTAAAATAAACGATAAATTTCCTATGCAAACATTTATACCATATGAAAGTCATGCAAATGATGCTTTCATAAGAGAGGGAGGGGGGAAGGCTTGTGGGTTTTTTCCCTCAAATTAAACCCTTTCCTCAGAGTACAATTGCAAAGTAAAGATTTACATATTTTTTACTGAGAGGTAATTTACATATCACAAGGTAAGTGACTTCACTATGTGAAGATTTCAGAACACTGATGGGTATTGATATCCTGTCACTAAGAAAAGAGACTCAGAGAGTTAAGGTTATTGTTGAACTTGGCCTATTGTACACTGGGTAGAAATACCACCCAAATCCTTCGAATTAAAACAAACATCTGAATATCTTGAGTATGGAATGGATTCAATGGTGGTTAGATATTAAACTTGATCTCAAAAATAATGCAGTTATATGAAGATTGAATAGAGAAATATATATATATTAAATAGGGGATATGTCAACCTAGAAAAGTTACCAATTGGGGAAAAAAATCATCTGAAAGAAGCATTGATTCTCTCATCCATCCCATCAACAAAGAAGGAAGCAGGAGAGCAAGCAGGAACGATTTCTCCTGCACATCATTTGTGTGAGTATAAAGAGATTAAAAATGTGTTGTATAAATGAACTTGCTAAAGGGTAAAATGATAACATATAAAGAGAAAAAGTCCAAATATTTGATTATATTCATCCAATTCAGCAGGTTTAGAATCATAAAAACGAACACCTTTACAAGTTATTCGTTGGGTCACTTGCACAAAATGATAGGTTGTCACATATTGTCAGTGGACCGACTCTGCCATGTAGTCTTTGATTGAAATTTGTAAAAAGAGTAAAACCAACAAAGAATATAAGCCTCCACTGAGAGGAGGGAAAGAGACAAGATATAGGATCACAGAACCTACAGAATTTTAGAGCTGGGAGGAATATTAAAAAAAAACACACACCTATCTCATCCTTTCCCTCTATCTTTTCAGAAAAGCATCTAGAACAAGTAATAAGAAGACCTTACTCAAGGGCATACAGTTAGTAGAGAGCTGGTTACCGTACTCTAAAATGTAAAGAAAATGTAAGATGTTTGAGCACACAAAAGCATGTTAAATATAAAAGTTATCTTTCTATTTCTGCATTTATATATAGTTTAAATAATTTAAGCAGAACTTGTGAAGTGCTACTTTTATCATGTTTAACATTTTAAAGATCTATTTCGGTTACTCTTTTTACTGTTCTTCAACTATTTATTTTAAAGATCATTTTGAAAACCCTACCCTGATACTGCCCTAAATAAAAGTGTAAGTCCTTAAAATATTTCATTCTTTCAAAGTAGTTTATACATATTTTAAATTTGCGGTTTAGTAAGATACTAATAATCAGTGTGCCCAGTCCAAACCCAAGTAGTGTTACCGTGTTTGTACATTTTCTAGAATATATATCATTCTAGTCCAGTGGTTCTCAACCTTCTGGCCCTTTAAATACAGTTCCTCATGTTGTGGTGACCCCCAACCATAAAATTATTTTCGTTGCTACTTCCTAACTGTAATGTTGCTACTGTTATGAATCGTCATGTAAATATCTGATATGCAGGATGATCTTAGGCGACCCCTGTGAAAGGGTCGTTCAACCACCAAAGGGGTCGCGACCCACAGGTTGAGAACCGCTGTTCTAGTCCCTAGGTGCATACAAGATGTGTTAGTGGTTTGTACTATGCTCTAAAATTCACATCAAGTGCCAATAGCACCTCTCCTCTGTTTCTAAGATTTATCTTATTATAACATACTAGAGGCCTGGTGCACAAATTCGTGCACAGGTGGGGCCCCTCCGCCTGGCCAGCGACTGGGGCTGATTGGGGCCATCTTGCCCAGTCCCGGGGCCAGTTGGCCAGGGGGAGGGACCACGGGAGGTTGGCAGGTCACAGGAGGTTGGCTGTGGGAGCGCACTGACCACCAGGGGCAGTTCCTGCATTGAGCGTCTGCCCCCTGGTGATCAGTATGTGTCATAGCTACTGGCTGGTCATCCAGTCGTACCGGTCACTTAGGCTTTTATAGAGAAGTAAATATTAATATCTCCACCATACAGGAGCCTTTTAAAGAGATCAATGCCTTGCTATTTCTAGACACTGTCAAAATACTGCATTATCTAGAAAGCATAGTCATTAAACTTAAAAATGTCAAGTATGCCTTTAGGTGGGTTAAGAGGACACTACAATTTCCTATTTGGGTTCTTGAAGCAATTCTATTAATCACTTCTGCGAATTGCCTGTGAGGGGAATGAGCGCTTGGTGGGGCAGGAGTGGAGCAATCTCCTGTGTGGTTAGGTTTGAAGGGACAGCGTCCCAGGATCTCACC
>NW_005878224.1:0-7879 GCF_000147115.1 Myotis lucifugus | reverse complement strand
AAGAAATTTACATAACCTGTGCAATCCTCTCTCTCAGCATTTAAGATACAAGATTTAAGGTACCTCTTGTTGTGAGTGTCCTCTGCTAGGCGGGGCATATCAAGGTCAGGATACATATAAGCACTCAGCAAATACTTATGGAATTATTCTAAATTCACATGATTACCATTCCTCCAAATTTACCATCAGGCGGGATGAGGCAATGAGGTGTCCATTTATTCCAACCAACAGCTCTGTGAGTGCTCAAGATTTGTGTTTCCATCCTCCTAACACTGAGACTTTGGGCAAGTTCGTTCATATTTCTAAGCCTTAGTCTTCTCTTCTGTAAAATGCAGTTGATAATACCCTACCTCATAGATGTGGGAATTCCTTCTTGACAGTTGTCTTCAGAGATGGTTTCCGAGCTTTATGAGAATAGACCCGGTCACATTACATATGTCTACATATCTTCTCTGGACAAAGCATCAGATATTTATTGGGGAGATGGGTGCACCATGCAGTGTGCAGATGATGTTTTATTGAGTTGTACACTTGAAACCTGTATGGTTTGCAAACCAAGGTCACCCCATTAAATTCCATTAAAAAGAAAACAGTTAACTGAGATAACACATGTGGAATGTCTATCCCAAGGGCAGACACTTAGTAAGGAAGTGATAAATACTAGTCTTGGCAAGCATTCAGCAATCACCTATGTAACAACTTTTACTTGTGCTTTGCAGCGATCCTTCTCAACCCTGAGAAATCCATTATCCCTTATCTTCCCCTAACACACTTGCATTGTTTTTAGTGGCTGTTGGATTATGATCACTTTTTCTGGATTAACTCCATATTTTTCTTCTCTTTCTACCAGGGCAAACACTGTATACTTGACGTATCAGGAAATGCTATCAAGCGGTTACAAGTTGCTCAGCTCTATCCCATTGCCATCTTCATTAAGCCCAAGTCTCTGGAACCTCTGATGTAAGTGGAGGCTACTGGAGGCCTTCATCTGGCCCCCTGTTCCATATGACACAGTTCTGTCACAAATGCTTACAAAGGGGAAATGCCATTATTGATTTTTTTAAGCATTCCCTTTTTTTAAAAAGCTGTATTAAAGTTTTTTGAGTCACTACAGACATGTCAGTAATTCCTTAAAATGTCTTCAGGAATGCTTCTTGACTTTTATTTTCATTTCACAAGTTGTTTTGTATGTGTATGTGTGTGATTGTTTTGTTGTTTTGAAGGTAGGTTGATTTAATTTGGTTGTTTGGTTTGGTTTTCCAAATGATAGATAGTATCATCTTCTAATTGTTTCTTACTTCTGAGAGCAGTTCCATTGGTAAATCTTTTTAAATGTGTGGATTTTTATCAAAGGAGTGGACAATATTTTAGACTCTTTTCATTGGCATTTCATTTTGTTGTATCACAGAATTCTTACGTTCCTTAATTAGAACCTCATGAATATAGACCACTATCCTTTATAGGGAGTTTCTTCATGGCTTTGTAGTAAAATATCTATTACTTAAGCCAACAGCTCAACGTTTATGAACAAGGGGAAAAATACCTTATATTATTCTTTTAATTTTCAGAAGACTTGTAAAATATCTTCCTTCAAAAGTCACTAAACAAATTGGGCAGATATTCCTGATCTGACTTGACTATAAAGTAACATATTTCCTTTGGCAGTTTGATAGAAATTGTGGACATTACTTTATAGATAACTTCCGTACAAAAATGAGGCTGCAGTCGCCATAAAGGTAGCAGAACAAAGAGGCAAAGAGCAGGGACTTGAAAATTGATCAGGCCAGGATTGGTTCTTAGCTTTGCCACTGGTCAGTTCCATGACCTTGAGTTCCTCACCTCTAAACTTGGCACATTAAGAACATATACCTCATAGAGCTAGAAGAATGGTTAAACAAGATCATGAATGTAAAGTTCTTCATACAGTCTTTGGCATATGGGAAGCACTCTCTAAATAGTAGCCATTATTGCTATGAAATATGTCAAGTTACCTTGTTATAAATGGAATAAAGCTATATGATATTTGATCATCATAAAACATATGAACAGTACAGTGCCTTTTCCAAGAGGTCGCAAGATCTTTGCTTAAATATGCCTCCATTTGGGCCTCAAGACTTCAGGGTATCTGACAGGCTGCAGAAGTGAACCACAAAGTTCTGGAAAACAGTGTTCATGGAAAGATCAAAAAAGTTACTTACTCCCAGAGGTGAACACAGTTGCTTGCAGAGGCTATCGGCTACCTGCTCCACCATCTTCTCTGAGGATGAAGAGATGAAGCAAGTTGCAGTAGCTGGAATTGCAGCCCAAGAGAATTCAGTTAAATATATAGTGGGTCTCTGAGGAAATTGCCAGAGTGATATCTTAAAAGCAGACTATATTCTCATAAATAAAAGATGGGCAAAGTTTTTATCAGGGTCCAAAAATAAAATAAGGAGATCGCCAGCAATTCAGCCCTGTGGATTTATGTGTTAAATTTTAACATAAAGAGCTTTGCCCATAGTTGGCACATGGAAAAATCTGGGTTAACAACAAAATAGTGGTTCTTGATCATATTATCCCCAATAGCATGTATTAAATTTCCCCTCATATAGGATACTGTGTGGCGTATTGCACAAAGTGAATTAAGCAACCACAAATTTCATTATGTAAAAGTAATTTATAATCTTTAAAGAGCCTCATAAATTTTATGAGCAATGCTAACATTAAGAAGAATAGAAAAATAGCCCTCACATCCTGGGAACAGCATCTTAAAAGCCTGTTTCATAAATAGAAAAATAAGTTTCACATCGTCAACAGACAGTGGGATAAATGGCTCCTAGGAAGTGAGGCCTGAGGGAGAAATAGCAGTTGCACATTTGGGTCCACGTGAGATTGGGAGACAGTCCCATCTGGTGCTCAGTAGGTCTACTTCCTTCCACAACTATGAGATGACTTATTTCGTTTTGCCTTAAGGCATTGTCACAGCCACTTATCACCAAGGAAAATTAAACATACTGAAGGCTGGATTCCTCAATGAGGACCAGGAATCTGTCAGAGTGGCTGCAGCCACATCCATAAGTCTCCAGTGCAGTAGTGGAGACATTCCAACCAACGTGCCCTCATTCATAAATGCGGAATGTGTACTTTCCAGTTCCGTTTTCCAAGGGTTTTACGTCAGGGGCAAGGCTGTCCTGAGTTGCTCACACCCCAGGAGGAGTGAAGGCTAGGTCAGCCGGAACAAGAGCATGGCAGCTGTCACATTCAGGCATTGATACATCATCACACATTTTCTCAAGCGCATCTTCCACATCAAACCACAGAGCTTATCAGCACACACATGGCTGACTCTCCAGAGAAGCATGAAATGGAGGGAGTGTTTGAAAGAGATGTTCTTTTTATAGTGTGCCCCTGTGACTTCTGTCCCTGCCCCACCCCATGGCAATGAGAAGCTTTCGCCTTGCCACCCCCAGTGTGCTCTTACCTTTTTGCTCCTATGATGGCCTGTTTTCACTTCTGTCTTTAACTGTGACATAATTATATTTCCTTGTCTAGCTGTCCATTCATTCATTCATCCACTTATTCTTTCAATGTGTTGAGTCAGGCTCCTTGCCACATGCTGATAAACAAGCCATGGTCTCTGCCCTTGAAGAACTCCTAGGTTAGGCAAAAAAAAAAAAATCATATATATATTAGAGAATTAAAAACCTAAATTTAGTCATTGCTACAAAAAGTACAAAGGGAATTCCGAGCAGACAGACCAGCATGGGCCAGGGAAGTCAAAGAAGATCCCGAGCTACATGATTCCTTGACATCTGGAGCAAAACACTGTCTTCCTGTGTAATGTATCTCTTCATTTAGCCCAGCATGTTCTGCACCCGAGAGTGACAGCCACTCACAGCTTCTAGGGCTTGTGCTATTTGGGAGGAGGATCATAGATACCATCCCTCAGAACAAGATGAGTTTATTTCAACAGCAGGAATTCAGGAAATTCCCATTTCTTTATATTGCAGCCATCAGCATCATGTCCAGAATCATGTTAATGATTCTGACTTTGGTTTGAATTTTTTTTTTTTCAAATAAGTCTCTTTTGAAAGAGTCTTGGTATAATAGAAGGTCTGTTTGATTTAAAAATGGTTAAAAAAGCAAACAAACCTTGAGTTCTTGCATCAGATTTACTCTTTATTAAATGTACAACCTTAGGCAAGTCTCTCTACTACTTCAGGCCTCAGTTATTTGCTCTGAAAAAAAGGAATCGACTAAGACCATGTGTTCCAGACTCAGATCTCTGGCTTCCTAAGTGGCATGCTAAGGCAGCAATGTTTTCAAAATTCTACACCCATCTGGTCCACACATCCCAATGGACCAACTAAACATCTCTGCTCTTAGCCGGACTTCTATCAGCCCAGTGCAGTCAACACTGGTATTCTTATGATGATCAGAGGCAATGACTGGCAGGCTTTTGATTAATAAATGTTTTTGATTTTAAAAACATGAAAAGATGAAATAATGTGTATTTAAAAAGTGTAATTTGGTAGGCAAAAAAAAAAAATTAATACTAGAGGACATGGGAAGACAAAGCTGCCACTGGTTAGGGATCAGGAGATTAGGTTATTTTCCATTTTTCTCTCACCTCAATTTGCCCTTGAGACTACTAGTCGGTTGGATTTAAATAAACTTACAATGATTAAGCAGTACTTATATACAGTTAATGATTCACCAATGGTTGACAGGCCAACAGAAAGAAAGGGACAGAGAATCTCAGGCATAATTCCTTTACAGCCCATTCTATCAGAACAAAAATAAGCAAATTGAGCATTAGAGATTGTTCCTTAACAAGCGCCTCTATCCTGGCTCACTATTTGGTAGTACTTGCTTGCAGTCTATTTGAAAATATTTTGGAACCAGCACTATGGATTGTTACACTCCCTCTATGTTCACTTTAATTCAAACCTTCTTCAGCAGCTCCTTGAGATTCCATCTGATTATAAAAACAGAGGAAGTTCAGGGTGCTGGTTGCTACAGACATGCCTTGCCATTTGTAAAAGTTGAGCAGCAAGAGCTGCAGAATGCCTTTCAGCCTGAAAGATACACACACCTACCAGCCAGAGTGGCTCAGTTGGTTGAGTGTCATCCTGTTCACCAAAAGGTTGCCAGTTCAATTCCCCATCAAGGCACATACCTAGGTTGTGGCTTCAATCCCCAGGTCAGAGCATGTACGGAAAGCAACTGCATTGATGTGTGTGTGTGTGTGTCTCTCTCTCTCTCTCCCCTCCCCTCCCCTCTTCTCCCCGACCCCCCCCCCCCCGCCTCTTCCTCTCTCTAAGCATGTCCTCAGGTGAGAAGAAAAAGACACACATGCCTAAGGGGCCTTCACCTCTCCTATAACTCTTTGGAAGCACTTCCTGTGTTTCTCCACTCCACATGGTTTCTGCTGCACATTAAAGTTGAGCAGCAGCTCTTGGGAAGGGTGGGGGAGTCGAGAAATCAAAGCTTTCTGAGGGGTCAGGACCTGAGAACAGCTAAGTCATGTTCTTGCAGATGTAATGAGGTCCAAAATGCTGTGATGTACCTTCCCTTCTGGCCAGCCCTCTCCTCCCTCTGACCACCCTGGGAAGATCTTGTTCAATTCTACAGCCCACATTTAAAAGAGATCTAGATAGACTAGAACAAAGTCCAAGGAAGGTTAGGATTCGGAAATCATATCCAAGGAGAGAATAGATGAAGGATGTAGGACAGTTTCTTCTGAAGGAGTGGAAACCTCAAGGCACACTGGAGGGCTCGATTTCAAGACCCTGGTGCCTGTCGTAGGGGAAGGAAGTTTAGCCCTACCCTGTGGGGCTGCAGAGGGCGGAACAGGGACCAGTAACTGGAAATCATAAGGAGACAGGTTCTGCCTCAACCCACTGTGGGGCCAAGAGCTTGCAGGGGAGAGAGTGAGCTCCTGGGAAGGAGTCCTTGTTGCTAAAAATTATTCCAGCAAAGATGAGTCCCAAATGAAGCCTAGGACGCTGCTGCTAAGATTACACTAAGTCTCCTGCAGGACTCGTTTTTGCCAGACATTTTAATTTTTCAGGGTTTGAATAGTCCCTGTGCGTTCTAATACTAAACCCTCATTTTCCCAGGGAGATGAACAAGCGTCTCACAGAGGAACAGGCCAAGAAAACCTACGATCGTGCAATTAAGCTAGAACAAGAATTTGGAGAGTATTTTACGGGTAAGTTCTTTCTAAAAAATTTTTTCAATTACAGTTGACATAGAGGGTGGGGCAAAAGTAGGTTTACAATTGTTGGTATGGGAAATTTGTACAATAATTAATAAATAAGAATAAACTGTTTCACATCCTCATAACTGTAAACCTGCTTTCGCCTCACCCTGTACATATTATATTAGTTTCAAGTGTACAATAGTGACCAGACATTTATATATAACTTACAAAGCACTCACCTCGATAAGTCTAATACAGGTAAGCTCATTTCCCCTTGAACTGTAATAAAGGAGATAAATTGCCTGACATTTGGCATATTGAGGGCCTGGTATATCTGGGCCCCAAAACCTTCCTGCTGAGAATCCCTAATTTCCCTCTGCTTTACCCATTTGCTTCGGACTCTGGATTCCCCCTGCTCTGAATTAAGCTGCAGCCAGCTCCCAAGTTCCCAGGGGCCCTATCCAAAGCCAGGGACGCCAGATGCCACTGAGCTACTTCCTGCTACTAAGGACAGTTTAGGCATTGATACTTCATTAAAACTTGAAAAAAGAAACTTGAGGGCTCAAAATGTGCACTGTCCAAAGCAGTCACTCTAGAGCAGCAATCTCAGGGCCTCCAACCTCCGCTTCAGTGACCTGGAGGTCGGCCTCCCCATTAGCACATGTGAACTAGAATCTTGAAATACTTCCTTGTGTTTCAATTAATTCCCTGTCCAAACAAAACTATTTTTTTTTCTTTTTAAATATTTCCTTGGAGTGCTCGCTTTGGCAGCACATATACTAAATATTTCCTTGGAAACATGAAGTTTGGGGAATAAAGGACGATTTTTTTTTTATCTTGGGTATCCTGGGTTCTCTCATATATATTCATGAAACATTGATCAAATCCAAAGAGTGAGCAACATTTGTGGAATTTGCCTTACAACTGATAGTTTGAAAACAAGAACTTTCCTCCTGAATAACCTTACGTGAAGTTAGATATTTTCTTTTTTATCTTACTCAGAATAGAATACACCAGTGGCTTAGCAGTTTGCAAATATGTTGAATCAGGTAATCTTAGGTAAACTTTCTAATAACAAAGATAAGAGTGGTATTTCATCCTAAAAGAGCATCCAGGTAGGATCATCAAGTCAAAACAATGTATATTTGACAGTGGCTAATATTTGGGCGTACAATACAATAATCAATACATTCTGAAGAGTGTTTTTAAAAACCTAAACCATGTTTCAGTAGCAATTTATTTCTAAGCCCTACTGTAATAAGGATAGTACTGATGTGTTTTAGAGATGTAGCTACAAGATAGCCCCCCCCCCCACACCAGGAGATAATAAAATGTACTTAAATCTAAGTGACTTGCTATTTTAGTAATACACAGTTCATCATTTTGTTTATGTTTCCTCCTATTTATGTTTCTTATAAGTACTTACCATAAGATATTCTCAATTTGAGTATGTAGGGTAAAACTTCATGTTACCAGATTACTTGGAGAATGAATGGGATTTCCTTTTAAAAGTTTTGGGGGCTGAGGAGGTTAACTAAAGTTTCTTCCAAGAACTTTATTATTTCCTCTGTGTCTAAGTAAGTACAGTACAGACATATAAAGCCAACTTTCCTTAATAAATGGGGAGCTCTCAATCTGAAAAATTGATTGATACCTACCTCAGGGCATGGCCCAGAGGAGATACTCATAAAATGC
>NW_005878223.1:0-7880 GCF_000147115.1 Myotis lucifugus | reverse complement strand
GATGGTCCAGGGTTTGATTCCGGTCAACAGCACATGTGTTGGTTGCAGGCTCCTCCTGACCGGGGCCCTGATCAGGGCTCTTGCAGGAGGCAATCAATTGATGTGTTTCTCTCACATCAATGTTTCTCTCTGTCTTTCCCTCTCTCTTCCACTCTCCCTAACAATCAATGGAAAAATATCCTTGGGTGAAGATTAATAACAACAAAAAAACTCTGTTAATATAAAATTTAATGGGAATCACAAACTCAATTGTCTGTATGTTATACATCGTTCTTTTTTAGTCTTTCCCATCAATATAGTAACTGTTTCATATATATAGATATTACTATGGCTGTATAATGATTTACATTTTCCACATGGATGTGACATTATGGTGCTTGTAATTTGATATTTAGATAGACTACGTATACATACTTTGAGTAATTTTTTTAGATAAGTGAAATTTTTTTTTAAAAAAATGTTTTTATTGATTTCAGAAAGGAAGGGAGAGGGGGAGAGAGAGAGAAACATCAATGATGAGAGAGAATCATTGATGGCTGCCTCCTGCATGCCCCCTACTGGGGATCAAGCCCGCAACCCAAGCATGTGCCCTTGACTGGATTGAACCTGGGACCCTCCAGTCCACAGGCCAACACTCTATCCACTGAGCCAAACCAGCTAGGGTGACTATAGCAATATTATTAATAGGAAAAAAAAAAACTTGAGAAAACCTAACAGTGTATCAGTGATTGATTTACCTACGTAAATTGTGGTAGATCACCAATCTACTCAGTGTACTTAACAAGGGGAGGAGAATTCCTGTAAACTGAATAAACCACCCCTCTGCCATCCCAGATGCCTGCTCCTTATTTGCTACCTTCAGGTGAATCTTGAGGAGCCTATTTGGTAACATATCTAAATGGTCTTGGGTTTGTAAAAAAGAAATCCAAGAACTGCATGTGAAATCCAAGAAACCCAAATGTGAAGAACTGCAAAGGGTTCTACATTTTACCCTACTTGCAAGCTAACAAGCTAGTCTGCCACAATTTCAAGGATGCCTGCAGAAGACACAAGTACTTAATTATTCACAGCAATACCAGTAGCCAGAGTTTCAGCATTTTATTATGCTAGTCCCTGCGCTCCAACTCCAATGGGATGACACAAGAGGACCAGGTGATACCTGCGCACATGGTAGGCTATATTGCAGGAGAGGAATTTAGACCTTAGGGAAATGAATCTCTTAAAATGGGCAGTAAGCATATTTGCCCTTTGCTCTAGAGCAGCCGTGGGCAAACTACGGCCCGCGGGCCGGATCCGGCCGTTTGAAATGAATAAAACTAAAAAAAAAAAAAAAACACCGTACCCTTTTATGTAATGATGTTTACTTTGAATTTATATGAGTTCACACAAACACTCCATCCATGCTTTTGTTCCGGCCCTCCGGTCCAGTTTAAGAACCCATTATGGCCCTCGAGTCAAAAAGTTTGCCCACCCCTGTTCTAGAGGGAGGCTCTTTTCCAAGACTATAAACACATCTGGCTTTTCCCCTTGAAGGAGACATTGTCTCTGCCTTACAAGTCTATTCACCACACTAAACATCCTTGAAAAGAAAGTTCAGAAGAAAGATAATCTTTGTGTCCCTGTTTACAAAATGCACAGAAATACAAGAGACACAAGGAGAATTGTCTCCCAACAAAAGCCACTTCTCATTTCCACACCATCTTGGCTTCTAGTGCATTTTCCAATGAGTACACTACCACATAGGCCACTTGAATTAGTCTGACAAACAGAGGCTGGGACCCAATCCATTCAACTTTTCTCACTCAGTAATAAATAGTCTTAATTAAGATGAGCAACAAGACTCCAGGCCCCAGGATGAGGCCAACCTACAGGATTGACCCCAACCATGCCCTGCTGGGTCCAGGACTAAGCAGCTAAACAAATACCAGAAACCATCAGGACCTACATTAGAAATCCAGCTGGCCTTCACCTTATGCTTCTATATTGACCTTTCCACTTAGCTGGAGACAGTAATTCAGGTAAAGCAAAATACATATATTATCAGTTTCTCATTCTCCACCTTAGCACCCCCAAAAAGAAGTCTTAGGCAATTCTCTCACCCACAAAAATGCTTGTCAGAGTTGGCACTAATCTGAATGCATTTTTGCACTGAGTTGTTACACTTCAGTATATTTCAGAAAGTCAAATATTTTATACCACTTTATCTAATTGAATTCCTATTAGGGGAATAGCTATCTACAAAGTGAGCATAAATAACAAGTCAGTTATCCTTCTGGGAAGCTGCTGAAAGTAATAAAGGGTAACTTCAATTTGGAGAGATTTCTATAGTCTTCTAAGGACTATTGAATCAAGTGAAGGTCTTTCTTTAAACTCTTTTTCTAAATTTTTTGTTTCTTTATTGATTAAGGTATTACATATGTGTCCTTTCCCCCCTCCATTGACCCCCTCATCCCTCCCTCTCATGCCCTCACCCCCCTGGTGTCTGTGTCCATTGGTTAGGCTTATATGCATGCATATAAGTCCTTTGGTTGATCTCTCCCCCTTACCCCCACCCTCCCCTACCTTCCCTCTGAGGTTTGACGATCTTTAAACTTTTAAAGATGTCTTGTGACTACCTCTTAGGTGCAAGTCACTGTATTTACAGGAGGAAAGCAAATTAGTGCCTGGCTTCCACACAAGAAGTACATTCTCAGGGGTACATGTGGACCCCTGGAGAGAAATACTGTTTACATTTTGGGGATCCCCAAGAAGAGCTTACATCAAGCTAGGGGCCCAGGTTGACAGTGCCTCGAATGCAGCCTACCAGTGAGCTGATAAGCTTTAATATTCCCAGTTCAGTTCAAATAATTGAATTTTGGGTTTTCTTTGTTGGTTTTTGTTTTTTGGGGTTTTGTTTTGTTTTTTGTTTGTTTGTTTGTTTTGGAAGAACTGCCCAAGGGAAGTCAGAGTCCTCCATATTCTGTTTGTCTAGGCCAGTGGTCGGCAAACTCATTAGTCAACAGAGCCAAATATCTACAGTACAACGATTGAAATTTCTTTTGAGAGCCAAATTTTTTAAACTTAAATTATATAGGTAGGTACATTGTCATTAACTTAATTAGGGTACTCCTAAGGCTTAGGAAGAGCCACACTCAAAGAGCCAAAGAGCCACATGTGGCTTGTGAGCCGCAGTTTGCCAACCACGGGTCTAGGCCACCAACTTGGATGGCACATTTTTTAACCTCTCACAGAAATCACCTGTGAGTGTCTCTGGAGTCTGCCCCATCCCCATTGCCACAGCTCTTGCTCAGTCATTCCATGGGATGGACAAATACCATCTGATTGGTGTGTTAAAGGATTTTTACTTCCTTGGTTCTGTGGAAAAGCAGGGAGAGAAAGAATAGTAAACTGCACAGAATCTGAGGCTAGGATGCCTGGGTGTGGATCCTGACTAGCCACACTTTTGTTAATATTAATATTGATCTGATCAGGGGGGAAAATCTTTTTTAAAAATATATTTTATTAATTTCTTACAGAGAGGAAGGGAGAGGGATAGAGAGTTAGAAACATCGATGAGAGAGAAACATCCATCAGCTGCCTCCTGCACACCCCCTACTGGGGATGTGCCCACAACCAAAGTACATGCCCTGGACCGGAATCGAACCTGGGACCCTTCAGTCCACAGGCCAATGCTCTATCCACTGAGCCAAACTGGTTAGGGCAGGGAAAAAAATCTTTAAGTATTGGGAAATGGTCAAGCTCACAGTATCACATACAGATTCCTAAAATTTATAAAGATTAAAAACTCCAAGTTCATCTCACAAGTCAATCACTCAAAGACTTGCTCTCCAGACAGCCATCACACTGCTATATACAGCAGATGGGCTGTATGAATACTTCCTATTTTGTCACCCAGAATATTAAAAAGATATGTACTCAAATGTTGGAATTTATTCCATTAATAATTTATATTTTATAAACAAAATGCTAATACATGAAAATTAATTTTCTAATTATGTTATCTTCCACAGACAATGCCTTTATCCTAAAGTCTATTTTAACAATGACCTTTTTTTCTCCAAGAAATTTTTATTTAATTATGAATCAGAAAGAAGAGAGATTTCCTTATTTATTTTTAATCCTCACCCAAAGATATGATTTTAATTATTTTAGAAAGAGAGGAATGGAGAGAGAGACATCATTGTGAGAGAAAAACATTAATCTGTTGCCTCCCACATGCACCCCGACCATGGATCAAACCCAAAACCTTTTGGTGTACAGGATGACATTCCGACCAATTGAGCCACCCGGCCAGGGTAATTCCCTTTTTAATAAAAAAAATCATTTGCTATTATATATTTTCTCCTCAGTTTTATTAAGGTATAATGGACATAAATATAATTTTAAGGTATACAGCATAATTGCTTGACTAATATTAATGATGAAGTGATGACCACAATAAGTTTAGTTAACATCCGTCATTACAAATTGATACTAAAAAAGGAAAGAATTTATTCTCAAAAATTCCATCTGTGTCTGATCATTAGTGATAACCAAATATCAACAACATTTTTAATATCCATGTTCAACTCTATATAATATTAATCTTTGGGGGTTTTAAGTTGCTTCATCATGTTTTATGATGGTCAACCTATCCAAAGAATTCTTCCCATCCAAATAGCCTATTCAAATAATTATTTACAAAAAATATATTACATATCTGGAAAGTCAATTACATGACTGAAAAGTCAATACCCTGACAATAGCTGAAATATAATATTTTACATTATAATAGCTTTTAAGTGATGATTTGTTAAATACATGGTTTATCACATCACAAAACCAAAGAAAATAATTAAAAAGCTATTTGACAAAGGAGACAAGAGCATACAATGGAGTAAAGATAGTCTTTTCAATAAATGGTGTTGGGAAAATTGGACAGGTACATGCAAAAAAAAAAAAAATGAAACTAGACCACCAACTTACACCACACACAAGAATAAACTCAAAATGGATAAAAGACTTAAATGTAAGTTGTGAAAACATAAAAATCCTAGAAGAAGACATAGGCAGCAAAATCTCAGATATCTCTCATAGCAATATGCATATACATCTCCTAGGGGCAAAATAAACTAAGGAAATAAAAAAATGAGAATAAATAAAAATAAAAAGCTTCTGCACAGCAAAATAAACCATCAACAAAATAAAAAGGGAGCCCACTGTATGGGAGAACATATTTGCCAATGATACATCTAATAAGGGGTTAATTTCTAAAATATATAAATAACTCATACAACTTAACAAATGGAAGACAAACAAACAATTAAAAAATGGGCAAAGGCCCTAGCTGGTTTGACTCGGTGGACAGAGAGTCAGCCTGCAGACTGAAGGGTCCCAAGTTCTCTTCTGGTCAAGGGCACATGACCTGGTTGCAGGCTCAATCCCCAGTAGGAGGCGTGCAGGAGGCAGCTGATTAATGATTCTCTCTCATCATTGGTGTTTCTATCTCTCTCTCCCTATCCCTTTCTCTCTGAAATCAATAAAAATATTTTTTAAAATGGGCAAAGGACCTAAATAGATACTTCTCTAAAGTGGACATACAGATGGCCAAGAAACATGTGAAAAAATGCTCAAAGTCACTAATCATCAGAGAGATGCAAATTAAAACAACAAAGAGGTATCACCTTACACCTGTCAGGATGGCTGCCATCAACAAATCAACAAACGACAAGTGCTGGTGAGGATGTGGAGAAAAGGGAACCCTAGTACACTGCTGGTGGGAATGCAGACTGGTGCAGCCATTATGGAAAACTTAACGTATAAAATTAAATATGGGACTGACATTTGACCCAGTGATTTCACTTCTAGGTATATATCCTAAGAATCCTGAAACAATCAGAAAGAATATATGCACCCCTATATTCATAGGAGTGCTATTTACAATAGCTAAGATTTCGAAACAGCCCAAGTGCCCATCAGTAAATGAGTGGATAAAAAAGCTGTGGTACATTTATACCATGGAATACTATGCAGCCTGAAAAAAAGAAGGATCTCTTACCCTTTGAGATAGCATGGAGGGACCTGGAGAGTATTATGCTAAGCAAAATAAGCCATTCAGATCCAGAGATCGGCTACTAACCCGGCGGCTACTAACCCGGAGGCAACGACTCGCAAGCAACGCGACTGTAAGAGCCCAGAGGAGATCTGCACCCCTCCACGGAAAGGTTAGACTTACCCCAAAGGTGCGGCTTGCAGTTCAGGTTGGAGCGAGGAGCGCGCGCGCGGGCGCAGGGGGAAATCTACCCCCTCCAAAATCCGCGCCCATAGAGGCCAGCGTGACCCGCAAGTGGGGAGGGCTCCCGCAGGGCTGCTGCCAGAAGGTAACACTATAAATGAGCCCATAGTTGGACTGGATGCAAAAGGGCGGCCTCGGAGTTTCCCTGATAGCCGGCTACTTGTCGCCAGGGGCTTGAGCGCGCGCAGACATTCCGCGCAGACATCCCGCGCAGTTCTGGAGGGTGGAACCCTGTGAGTTCGAACAGCTTCCCAGGCTCTTGTTTGCACACTTCCTCTTACTTCTGTGAGTTTGATTGTTGGCCCAGTGCATGTGATTGCCCAGTTGGGGTCACTAGCAGAGCTTGTAGGGGAAGATTGTTTTTGGGGAGCCTGGGAAACAGAGCTGGGAGTGGCGCCTGGGGAACCAACTCTGGGCGGAGCTGGTTCAGGTACAATAGAGAGCTTCTGGACAGAGAGAACTTTTAGCCTCGGAGGTCAACCCAGACACACTGCCACCCAGAGGCAGAGCCACGAACTGACTCTTCTGTAAATACAGATAAGGCAATAAGGGGATTTTACGGCCGGCCTTAAAATCAGGACTGTGGCTTACACCACGGAGGAACAGTGTAACAGAGGAAAATTCAACATTCTCCTGAATTACGGGCATGCCAATAAGAAGAGTAGAAGATCTGAAGCACCTGCATTACTGCACATTTTTATTTTTATTTTTTTAAATTACTTTTTCTCCTTTTAACTAAGAAAACATTTTTTTCTTTTTTTCTTTTTTCTTTTTCTCCATCACCTGATTTTGCCCTTTCAGCTACTACATTTTTATTTTTAACTAGTATTATTACCGCTACCATTTTACCACTCTTTAAAGTGTCATTTTATTTTGTCTTTATTTTATTTTGGGACTAATGTTCTCCATTCTATTTTCATCGTTCCTTTAGCAACATTTTTCTCTACCTCAATTTGCCTCTGTGCTAAACAATCTCCCCCACTTTTTCCCTTTTGCTGTTCTGTTTCTCTTACCCTACTCCAGCTTTTGATTTTCCCTACTCTTTTTACCCCCTGTCAAAACTTAACCCTGCTTATATATCCTACGTCCAATCCCCTGTTCTAAATCCTTATACACCTTTCCCTTATCTTCCTTCACTATCCAATTTTTTTTCTTTTGTTCTCTTCTTCTTCTTCTTTTCTCTCTCCATTGTTTTATTGTTGTTTGCTTGATTGACGAGTATATTGGGGTTTTTTTTATTTTTTATTTTTTTAGGATTGTTTGTGAGGTTAGACTGCTTATTCTTTTTATTTTCCTGCCCCTCCCTCTCCCCCCCCCCTGGTTATTTCTGTGCTTCTGTTTCCCCTTGCGTCGCTTGATATTATTGGTTGTTTGTAGTTTGTATTCATCTCCAGGAATCTGTTACTGTAATTTGTTGGTATTAGTGGCGGACCTATAGGAGGTTTCTCCTCATATAAATAGTCTCTTCCCCTTTTATACTTCATTCTCTTTTCTCTCTTACTTTTTTTTCTTTCTTTCTTTTTTTTTCTTTTTTCCTCCTCTTTTTCCCCTCCTTTTTCCATTTCATTTTTGCACTCTTTTTTTTCTTTCTTTATTTTTTCTCTTC
>NW_005878222.1:0-7881 GCF_000147115.1 Myotis lucifugus | reverse complement strand
TTTGAGCTCCCAGAGAAAGGCACCGAGCTCCAAGGTGTTATTAGAAGTAATTGGTCTGCAATTGGGTAAACCTTCAAAGCGGCCAGACTCAGTTTACTTCACCCGGTTTCTCTGTCTCCTCTCAATCTCTTCTCTCTGTTCACCTTGAGATCGCTACCCCTTGCCCAGCGCCCCCTCGTCCCTGTCTCATCTCAGCTCCCTGCAGGTTACTCACACACTTTCACTCCCAGCTTCAGACTCCCCCCTCTGAGCATTCTGCCTCCAAAGTGATGGAACCCCAGACAAGTAGAACTGGCAAGGGCCCTGGGGAACATTGAATTCAAATCTCAAGCCACAGAAGTAAACGTTGTCCATCCATCCATTCATTCATCCATACACCCACTCATCCATCTGTCCACTCATCTATCCACCCATTTATCCTCATCCCATCCATCTATCCATTCACTCAACCATCCATATATCCATTTATACATCCATATATTCATTCATCCATATATCCATTCACCCATTCACACATACATACATCTATCCATCTATCCATTCACCCACTTACCCATCTATCCACTCATCCATTGACCTAGCTGTCCTTCTATGCCCCTACCCAGTGCTTAGTCTGCCAGGTCTGTGTTAGGTGCTGGAGATGCCCACATTAACTCAGGCTGCCTTTAGTTCCTACCAGGACTCACCTGGCAGCATAAATGCAAGACAGTGCCCTGGCTTCTCGCAGGGAACCCCTTGTCCTGCCCTATACATGCCCACAGGGACTTTTTTCCTTCTCATCACCCTGACCTACACTCTATTCTTCTTCTCTGCAGGGGCGAGGAGGTTGGAGGACAGGGGTAGGAGGCTGACCCTAGGGCCTCTGATTCCTGAATATCTCCTGAAATCGTGGTGCAGACAGCCACATGTGGGACAATGCTCAACCACTGAGCCACACCGGCTGGGCACTGAAGCAGAATTTTAAAAAGTCAAAGGATGAGTCTTGTGCAGAGTCAGCATCTGTCAACAGTTTATTTTTTTAATATATTTTTTATTGATTTCAGAGAGGAAGGGGGGGGAGAGAGAAAGAGAGAGAGAGGGGGGGGGAGAGAGAGAGAAACATCAATGAGAATCATCGATCGGCTGCCTCCTGCATGCCCCCTACTGGGGATCAAGCCCACAACCCAGGCATGTGCCCTTGACTGTAATTGAACTTGGGACCCTTCAGTCCGCAGGCCGGCACTCTATACACTGAGCCAAACCAGCTAGGGCTGTCAACGATTTATTGATCTCAATCATAAGGAAGCCAGCAGGATGGTCAAGTGGTTCCCAAACCATAGAAGCAGTGAAAGACCAGTGTCTGAGAGAAGGTGCGTGGCCACATTGCACAGGGCTCCCCAGTGCACTACACAGTCCCTGCTGGGGGTCTGTGGTTGATAAACCACTACCATCTCTGCGGGACAAAATCCTGTTTGTTGCCACCAGATAGGATCGTTTGCATCACCATCAGTTTTCCATCAGTT
Source organism: Myotis lucifugus (assembly GCF_000147115.1). Classification (NCBI taxonomy): domain Eukaryota; kingdom Metazoa; phylum Chordata; class Mammalia; order Chiroptera; family Vespertilionidae; genus Myotis; species Myotis lucifugus. Next base: position 6,379 of record NW_005878222.1, on the reverse strand, counting down.
AATATGAGGCTAGCAGATCTGTCAAACACCCCATTCAATAAAGACCAGAACAAAAGGCGCATGCCCACTGGTTGCTGGTGTCTCCAGGGTGTCCTGTAGTAGGTGGCCCTCAAGCAGAGCTGTGGGTGAGGCCAGGCTCCACCCTGAGAGACCAGAAGAAAGCCAACCACTGCGCCAGATGTGGCTGAGAACTGGCCGCTGGAGACCGGCTGTCGCTGTCGCCAGGTACAGAGGAGAAATGCAGGCTGGATAAGCTAAGTGCAGCTAAGGTCACCTGGCCGGAGGGTGATGAGTTGGGAGCAGATGCAGGTCAGACACCCAGACACCAGGTCCTGAGTCCAGTACGCAGCTCACCGATGACCTCACTCTCCGGATCTGCGGCCGGGAAAACCATGCCTGGCCCAAAGGAATCATTCGTCTTCCAGCCAGACATGCCGAGGCTGGGGGAACGCACTTCAGATGCCGAGCCTGAGCATGCGTGGTTTTACCCACTTTCTGTGCACATGCTCACTGGGTCCAAAGCAGCTAACTACCGACTGCAGGTGAAACAGCCTGGCCCTTCGGTGCCCACAGCTCCGCGCAGTGAGGTCTTTGCCCTGCTCTGGGCAAGGCCAGGCTCAGGGTTGGGGGCTGCTTTCTGGGGGCACCCCTCGCTGGGATGGGCACTAAATTGGGGGTAACAGGAAGATACAGACCCTCACTGAATCTGTCTTTTCAGCAGAGGTTCTAAAGAGGTAGGGGAGACACCATCGGATGGGGCCGTGGGGCGGGAGGAAGAGCCGGAGAAAACTGCCAAGTGCAGGCCTCCAGGGCCCACCTCAGCTCCATCGCAGCTTGAGCCTCCCGGGGAAGCCCAGGCGCACAGTCAGCCCCTGGATTCACCTTCTCATGACCATCAGAACGCTCAGATCACATCAGGCAGAACACAGTATTCCCGTTTCTGCCTCCTCTGACAGCTGGTTTCTGTGAGTCACGCTTGGGGCGACAAGCAAGGCAGAAATTCTATTTGTCGCTGTCTTTTCTTTGGGTACAAATGGAGACAGTCCCCAAATTCTAAGAATTTAACATGTGAAGAAAGAAATAGCTCAGTGAAAGACGCCCTAGGTGCTCACTTATTGGGAAGCCTTGCTGAGTTTTACTAACCTTGTTATCTTTACCCCGGAAAGGACGTTCCAGCTCCCGATCTCGGGAGGCGCAGCGGCCCAGGAAGAGCTGTCCCGGGTGGTCCTTCCCTGAGCTCCGGCGCCTCGTCCTCAGAAGCCACGCCTGCGGGTTGGGAGACTGTCTCGTGAGGCTCCAAAAGTCTGGCAAACATCTCCTGACACATCGTTTAGTATCCGTTGACCTTCAGTGAGTTACCCAGTCTCGGTTTAGTGACATGCGATGCTGCCACTTTCCTCCCAGCTCCGGGATGCCCCTGAGGATGGAGAGAGAGGGGAGTGAGAGCAGCTGGCAGTGGTCGGCGACGAAGCTCACTCTGTAGCTTCGCCAGGACCGGGCTTCACTTCATGGAACATCTGGACCCTCTGTCTCCTCACCCCACACCTCAGTGCTGCCTGTGAGACACAAACATCCCTTTTTACTGTGTTTTCTACAACCTGTTTATCACATCGAGACCAAGCAGGAAAGGCTCACGATGAAACCTCATCAGTTGGTTTTTGACTGCTCCCCGTGGCCAGGCCCCATGCTAACTCCCCATGAGGATGCCTGGCACGTCTGAGGCCCATTCCTCTGGGCAGAGTAAACTGTGGTTGGGCTAAACCAGCCGTGGGCAAACTATGGCCCGCGGGCCGGATCCGGCCCGTTTGAAATGAATAAAACTAAAAAAAAAAAGACCATACCCTTTTATGTAATGATATTTACTTTGAATTTATATTAGTTCACACAAACACTCCATCCATGCTTTTGTTCCGGCCCTCCGGTCCAGTTTAAGAACCCATTGTGGCCCTCGAGTCAAAAAGTTTGCCCACCCCTGGGCTAAACACTGTGCCCCAAAGAACTGCTTGCAAAGATAACAAGAAAGCAGATGTGATGACTCCTGGACCGGTGACGACAACACTGAAAATTAAAAACGTCGTTTAGAATTAGCGTCACTATATTAGCTTATCTGCACCAATGGCAAGGCCTGCCTTCTATGGATGTAACAGTCCCCCTCCCCTTTCTCATCAATACCCCTGGCCTTTGCCTCCTCGTCAGAACACTATTTGGCTTCTGCCTGAATCACTGCTCTCCAAATAGCTCTTCTTATTGATCTCGAGTAAATTGGAAAGACACTTTCATTTTTAGGTCAATATGTGCCTGCCTCCTCCATGGGGTGAGCGTGGACGAGCAGGGGTTTGGACAGGTGCAGCACCTCCCCTTGGTGTTGCTTAGCTGCGAAAACACGCATCTCCATGGGACACGCAAAACACCAACACGGTCTCCCTCGGTTCCACCCTTGTCCACTCCTCAGGCTGACAACTCCTACGACCGGCCACTAGAGGGTGCACACCCAAGGTCCCAGGCTCGGAAGGGCGTGAACACTGGTTTAGCTCTGCTAGCAAGGTCGTGACTTCCTTAATGCTTTCTGAACTAGGAACACTGTATTTTCATCCTGCATCAGCTCTGCAAATTCTGCAGGTGGTCCTGCCTGCCACCCCCTTTAGCCAGGCTCCCACACATCGATTTTGTCATTAATTCTGCAAGGTTGAGGTTTGTCTTCAGAAGAAAGCCCTGGAGTAAGAGAAGGAGGAAACAGAATAAGGATTGAGCGGGTAGGGAGACAGATTTGGAGCACGTGGAGGGCACCTGTCTTCATCCCCGCGTCCTTCCTACAAGCCCCAGGAAAGGGCAGGGAGTTGCACCCTGCTTTGCAAAAAGCAAAGGAGAAACCACTTTCCTGTCTTCTGAGATGGCCCTGGACATGTTTCTGAAGTCCCACAAGGGGTAAACATGGTTATTCCATGTTGATCTCAAAATACAAAACAACCACAACAAATCTGTGAGTGGTCTCTGGGTGTCAGCCAGGGAGTGGAGGCAGAGAGAAGGGAGGAGTTCAGTGATCCATCGAGCATGGCTTCATCCTGGGGACCACTTCCCCAGCCTGGGGCTCTGGCCAGGGGCCTGGGCAACCTCTCCCTGGGGCATCTTCTGGAGCTGAGGGTCTCAGAGAAGATCTCCCCCTGCTGCCTGCTGCTCACTTCCTCAATGCTGGCCTTGAAATTTGACAAATGGGAACTGGTAAATATCTTATCTACACTAATAAAAGAGAAACATGCAAATTGGTGTCACTCTGCTACACCCACCAGCCAATCAGAGCAACTATGCAAATTAACCCAACAAAGATGGCGGTTAATTTGCATATGCAGCTGCGGAGCGAAGACTGAAGACTGAAGAGGCTTGGCTTCTCTGCTGCGGCCAGACCAAAGGCCTGGGTCCCAAGTGCCAGAGGAAAACCGGTGCCAGCAGCCATGGGAAGGAAGGCCTATTGCACGAATCTTCGTGCAACGGGCTTCTAGTTAACTAATAAAACAGTAATTCTAAAAAGAAAGAGAAATGAAATGTTCAAAACACTTTCTCATTATTCCCTAACAGAGTCACAGACAAAGCACAATTTATAAAAGGCTAAAAACCTTATAATCAAGTCTGATGCTCTTAGACCCAGGCTGCTGTCTGTAATTTGCAGGTGAAGAAAGAGAAGACAAACCAGAGAGGTGCAATAATTCACTCAAGATCACACAGCCAGCAGCAGAGCCAGGGCTGGAATCCAGTTCTTCTAGATCTCAGGCCTGAGGCAGAGCAGAATCAGCTGGATCCACGAAGGGTCAGAGCCGGACACTGCACAAGACCCAGCTGTGCCCCAGAGACTCGCTGGAGGTGACCTCAGGCCTGTCTCCCAGTCCTGGGGCGTCCTCGGCATCTATTAGTATGTTAGTGTGGAGGTTTTGTTTTTCTTATTTGTTTCTTTTTTTCATTATTTTTATTATACAATGTTTTAAAAATAATATTATCTATATCTATATCTATATCTATATCTATATCTATCTGTATCTATGTCTATGTCTATGTCTATGTCTATGTCTATGTCTATATCTATATCTATATCTATATCTATATCTATATCTATATCTACATCTATCTGTATCTATATATATAAAAGCCTAAGCAACTGAACGACATAACGACCAAACAACCGAACGACCAGTTGACCGGTCGCTATGATGTGCACTGACCTCCAGGGGGAAGACGCTCAATGCAGGAGCTGCCCGCTGGTTGTCAGTGTGCTCCCACAGTGAGAGCGCCGCTCAGCTGACCGGGATGAGCGGGGCCAGGATGAGCAGGAGCAGCTCCTTCCTGGCCACCTGCCTCTTCACACACTACTACATCCCTCGGGGGATATTGGATGCCAGTTTCAGCCCGATCCCTGCAGGCCACGCCCAGGGACCCCACCAGTGTACAAATCCATGCACCAGGCCTCTAGTTGAGATATAATTCACATGCCATACAATTACCCACTTAAAATATACAATCAATGGTTTTTAATTTATTCATAGTTATGGAACCATCACTACAATTTTAAAACATTCTCATCACCTAGAAAAGAAACTCTGCACCCCCAACCTCCCCCAGCGGGCCTAGGCAACCAGTAATCTACTTCCTGTCTATATGGATTTCTACAGTTTGTACATTCCACGTAAATGGATTGTACAGTATGTGGCCTTTTGTGGCTGGTTTCTTTCACTGAGCATGACATTCTCAAGATTCACCCATGCTGTAGCAAGTGTCAGAGCATCAGTCCTTTCTATGGCTGAATAATAGCCCATTGATGGCTAGATCATCCTATGCCTAGATCATCCTATGGCTACTCCATCCTATGGCTACTCTATCCCATGGCTACTCCATCCTATGGCTACTCCATCCTATAGCTACTCCATCCTATGGCTACTCCATCCTATGGCTACTCTATTCTATGGCTACTCCATCCTATGGCTACTCCATACCATGGCTGCTCCATCCTATGGCTGCTCCATCCTATGGCTACTCTATTCTATGGCTACTCCATCCTATGGCTACTCCATACCATGGCTGCTCCATCCTATGGCTGCTCCATCCTATGGCTACTCTATTCTATGTCTACTCCATCCTATGGCTACTCCATCCTATGGCTACTCCATCCTATGGCTACTCTGCCCTATGGCTACTCCATCTTATGGCTACTCCATCCTATGGCTACTCCATCCTATGGCTATGGCCCACGGACCTGTGGACAGATGTTCTGCTTTTCCCAAGGCCCAGCAGCACACCCAGGGACACTTTCCCTCAGGGCTGCCTTTGAAAGCTGGGCAGTTCTCTGGGATGACCTAGCTCTCGGTCTGGGGGTCTTCCCTGTGAATCACCTGTGGGGTCTTGCTGGAGTCTCACCTGACATCTTTCTCTACCTCAGACGCCTCTAGTGACAAGGGATCTGCCATGTCACATGGCTCAAGCCACAGGGTTGCTTACACCGTGACCTAGACCTGCTGTAGCCTCTCTTTACTTTGGGCCTTGCTCCCCACCAGCAGCCTCCCACCCCATCTGCTGGGGTCAGAATGGGATCCAGGGCGCAGAATGGGCTGTCCCCACCCAGGGGGCCAGTCTGGCCAGTGCTACTGCTCCTCAGCTCCAGTCCACATGCTCTCACCATCAGGTCACAGGCTGGGTCCTCAGGGTCTGTCACCCAGGAGATGACTCTATAAAAGTCACATTGGCCTCCAACTCCCAGTTTTTACTTTAAGTTGCTGATTAATAGACCTGAGATGGTCAGTTTTCCTTTGGAAGCTGTATCTGCCCACGTCCAGTCTTTCAAGTGACCATATGTCTTGATATACGGCAACATTTCACCCGTGTACGACCCCTCCGTTTTTACCCAGCGGGCCGGGGCGAAGATGGAGCTCCCCCACCCAGGCAGCCACCTTCCAGTCCCCTGTGTCGGGGTCCTCACTGCCGCCCGGTGGGGTACCCCACCTGGAGTCTCACTTCCAGGGGCAGAGGACGGACCGTCCAGCTCTCAGGGTCCCCGGCCCTGTCTCCGAACAGGCTCTGCCCAGCTGCACAGAACTGGGGACAATCTGTTATTCCCCCTCAGTCCCATGACTCACGGTGAAACCTCGCCTGCACCTTGTGGCCGCCACCAAAGCCCCAAGGAAAAGGTGATTACAACCGTGTCTTCTTTTAAACTCTCCCCTCCTCCAGGGAGAACAGCCGAGCACAGAGAGGGACCTAAAGTATCTCCTTATCAGCAGCCTGATACGGGCCTGGAATGTTGGCCGGGGCCCAGGCACTCAACAGAGGAGCTTCTCAGGGACGTGACCTCCTTCACCCATTTCCTGGAATCTGATGGGATCCCTCCTCTCCGGTCCCG
>NW_005878221.1:0-7882 GCF_000147115.1 Myotis lucifugus | reverse complement strand
TGCCACCAAGGTATGTGCCCTTGACCTGAATCAAACCTTGGACCCTTCGGTCCACAGGCCGATGTCCTATTCACTGAGCCAAACCAGCTAGGGCTGATGTGTCTTTGTTTATCTCTCTCTCCTCCTTCCTCTCTCTATGCATGTCCTTGGGTGAGAATTAAAAAAAAAAAAAAGTGACTCAGAGAAGAAGCCTTCCCTGGTCTCCCCAGACAAACAAGCAAACAACAAAAACGAAAAATATACAAAAAAGGAAAAAGAAAATTGGGCACCCCTCCTCCTCAATCCCATCACTGTCTTCTGAGTCTCTGAGCAGCACTGACCACGCTCAAATGCTCATGTTCCCTCTGAGAGCAGGCCCCTGGTCTGCCTTCACTGTCATATTCCCACGTGCCTACTGCAGCCCTGCTACTTGCAGTCACCCTGCATGTGTTGGATGTGAATGAACTGTGTCTGAGGCATGACAATGGATACAAAGGGACTGTTTAAAAATCCTAAATTACAGGCTGGAAAGGAAGAGGCACCAACATGTCTAAGGCAGAGACCAGCTAACACCAGCTGAGATGGCCGCAGAGTCAAGGTGGTTTGACAAGAAGCCAGAAGCCTCCCTGCCCAGTGCTAGGAGAGCTGGCACTGGATGGGCGGGGCCAGTGCCTGGAGAAGACTCCTCTCTGCGCCTCAGTTTGCTCATCCACAAAAGGGGATGATAATGATCCCAACCTCACATGGTTATATGGAGAATTCAGTAGCGAGGTTCGGAGTAGGAAGGTGCTGAGTATGTAAATGTTAGCGATTTTATTTACTTTTCTTGTTTAAAGCCAGAGGTGATTTGTTTATAACCCCGTGATGCCATGAATTAACAGGGAACGGGTCCCAGTGGCTCAGGGTCCTTTCCATTGCTTCTCACAAAGTGTGCTTCTCTGGGTCAAGCAGGCTGGCGCTTCAGTTGAACCCAAGTGCCTTTCTCTTTGGGTTCCTTCTTTTCCTGACCCTTGACCTCCATACATTTCAGGGAGCTGTCTCAGCTCTTAGGGCGCTTAAATATGCCCCATGCACGCATCAGTTCTCTCGGCCAGAATCTTGCCCTTCAATTGTTTGCTACGATGCCAACAGCGTGCTGGGCAACCGTGGGGCCTCTTCCCAGTGTGCCATGGGAGTATTTGGGACGTTCTCTTTGAACAGGGCCCAATCCCAAGACGGTGACAAATCACCTGCCTCGTAGGTTTGTGTGAATGCGGCCGAAGGAGCAGCTCCATGTTTCCTAAAAGGCCTCGAGAGAGCGCAGAGCAGTGCCTCGGCTCTTGCCAGTTGTGTTGGTCATCGTGGCATATTACTGGAAGATGCCAGTTCCAGCCCAAAGGAAGGTGTTCACGGTTGCTTACGATGCATTTTGCACCCACACTGTCTGTTCTGTGCTGTGGGTCTGAGTCGGCAGAAGAGGAATTGCTGGAGGATGAGGAGAAGCCTCCATCCCGGTGGTAGTTGGGTTTCCTCAGAACAGACCTGACCCAGGGATTTGAGTGCAGTGCTCTGTTTGGGTTGTCATCCCAGGAAGCATAGTAGGGAAGGAAGAAAAGAGAGGAAAAGGTACGTTTATGAGCCAATTATCATGGTGGGCAACTGGAGCTCCCTCCCATCGTGGGTCCTTCCAGAGGTTGTGCAGAAATACCTCAAAGCTGTTCTACTGAGAGGTGAGGAAGGTGGGAAATTTATACACCAACCTCTGGCCTTCCTTGGTTAAGGGATGCCCTGGAGGTATTCCTGGGACCCTTAGCTCTATGGCCAGGCATGCTCCTGCCGCCAAAGAAAGCCCTTCTGGCAGGTGTCCAAGGTAGGAAACAGGTGACGTGTGCGGAGTGTGTGGGAATTGTCTGCAGAACGATTTCCACAATGGGCCGAAGGGATACTCGTGTGGCAACAGCAGGACCTGCTACTTCCTTTGGCCTTTGGGAACAGATGGGGAAATGTGAATATCACATTTTTATTTCCCCCCTGGGAGAAGGAATGTAGTAGATTGTGTTATTATATTCGCTGCCTCTCTCTTCAGGGGGATTCAACATCTCCACCCCATTGAGGGCAGGCTTGGGCATGTAACTTGCTTTGGTCCATGGAATGAGGGGAGCATACAGGTATGTCTCTTCCATCATGTGGTCCCCCACCCTCCTGCCGTTCCCTCTGCCACAGACCAGCACAGGCATACCTCGGAGATAATGCAGGGTCATTGTAGACCACTGCAATAGTGAATCTCACCATCAGGAGAGTCCCACAAATTTTTTGGTTTCCCAGTGTGTGCAAAAGCTATGTTTACACTATACTGAAGTCTATTAAGTTTGCAAAAGCATTATGTCTAAACATGTACATATCTTAATTTAAAATGCTTTTTTGCTAAACATTCTAACCATCATCTGAGTCATAATTTTTTTGCTGGTAGGGGGTGTCACCTCCATGTTGCTGACTGCTGACTGATCAGGGCGGTGGTGGCTAAAGGCTGAGGTGGCTGTGGCAATGTCTTAAAATAAGACAACAATGAAGTTTGCTGCATCGATTGCCTTCTTTCTTGAACAATTTCTCTGTAGCATGCAATGCTGTTTCATGGTGTTTTACCCACAGTAGAACTTCTTTCTAAATTAGAGTCAGTCCTCTCAAACCCTGCTGCTGCTTCATCAACTAAGTTTATGTAATACTGGAATCGTGCACTGGGGTCCCTCGGCCTGACCTATGGGGATCGGGCCGAAACCGGCACTCTGACATCCCCCAAGGGGTCCCGGATTGCAAGAGGGTGGTTCTCGGGTAATGCACCCCAGAATCGGGCTCCCTCCTCTCTAGTTCCGGGTGTGTCACCCAAGAACTGCAGCTGCCAAGTCACAGCAGCTCAGCAGCTCCTGTGATGAGCATCTGGCCCCTGGTAGTCAGTGCGCATCATAGCTACCGGCCAGTCGACCAGTCACTTAGGCTTTTATATATATACTAGAGGCCCAGTGCACAAAAATTTGTGCACTCAGGGGTAGGGGGTCCCTCAGCCCGGCCTGTGCCCTTTCGCAGTCTGGGACCCCTCGGGGGTGACCACTTGCTGGCTTAGGCCTGCTCCCCGGGGGATTGGGCCTAAGATGGCAATCAGACATCCCTCTGGCAGCCCGGCAGGCCTCGGGGGATGTCCACTTGCTAGCGGGGAGCAGGACTAAGCTGCAGTCGGACATCCTTAGGGCTGCTGAGGAGGCAGGAGAGGCTCCCACCACCACTAATGTACTGGCAGCCGTCAGCCTGGCTTGTGGCTGAGCAGAGCTCCCCCCAGTGAGAGTGCACTGACCACCAGAGGGCAGCTCCTGCATTGAGCGTCTGCCCCCTGGTGGTCAGTGTGTGTCATAGTGACCAGTCATTCCCAGTCTTTCTGCTGTTAGGGTCAGTTTGCATATTACCCTCTTACTATATAGGATAGAGGCCTGGTGCATGGGAGGGGGCTGCTGGTTTGCTCTGAAGGGTGTCCTGGATCAGGTTGGGGGTCCCGCTTGGGTGCCTGGCCAGCCTGGGTGAGGGGCTGATGGCTGTTTGCAGCTGGTCACACCCCCTTCAGGGTGGAGGTCCCCACTGGGGTGCCTGGCCAGTCTTGGTGAGGGGCTGAGAGCCGTTTTCAAGCTGGCGGGTGACTGAAGCTCCCAGCCTCTTTTTTTCTTCTTTTTTTTTTCTTCTGGGATTTATTTACCTTCTATGGCTGTCACTGGAGCTGAGAGCCGGCTCCAGCTCTGAGGCTGTGGCTGGCTGAAAGCAGGTATCTGGGTTTGTTTAGCTTCTATAATTGCAACATTGTTGCATCCGGAGCTCAGAGCTGGGCTGCGGCAGGCGGGGAACCTTGGCTTCCTCTATCACTGGAGCAAGCAAGTCTCATGTTCGCTTCAGCTGCGTGGCTTCCAGCCGCCATCTTGGCTGGCAGTTAATTTGCATATCTTGCTGATTAGCCAATGGGAAGGGTAGCGAAGTTATGGTTAATTACCATGTTTCTCTATTATTAGATAGGATAGATTCTCAATGCTTTGTTGTCATTTCAACAATCTTCACAGCATCTTTACCAAGAGTAGATTTCATCTCAAGAAACTACTTTATTTCTTTTTTATTTTTAATCCTCACCTCACCTGAAGATATTTTTTCATTAATTTTTAGACAGAGTGGAAGAGAGAGAAGACAGAGAGAAATATTGATGTGAGAGAAACACATCGATTGGTTGCCTTCTGCACATGCCCCAACTGGGACCTGGGCTGGGGAGGAAGCTGCAACCAAGGTACATGTTCTTTTTTTAAAAAAAATATTTTATTGATTTTTTACAGAGAGGAAGAGAGAGGGATAGAGAGTTAGAAACATCGATGAGAGAGAAGCATCGATCAGCTGCCTCCTGCACACTCCCTACTAGGGATGTGTCCACAACCAAGGTACATGCCCTTGACCTGAATCAAACCTAGGACCCTTGAGTCCGCAGGCTGATGCTCTATCCACTGAGCCAAACCGGATAGGGCCAAGGTACATGCCCTTGACCTGAATCAAACCTGGGACCCTTCTGTCCACAGACCGACACTCTATCCACTGAGCCAAACCAGCTAGGGCAAGAAGCCACTTTCTTTGCTCATCCATAAGAAGCACTTCCTTATCCATTACAGTTTTATCACGATATGCAGCAATTCAGTCACATCTTCAGGCTCCACTTATAATTCTAGTTCTTTTGCTATTTCCACCACATCTGTAGTTACTTCCTTCACTGAAGTCCTAAAGCCCTCAAAGTCATCCATGAGGTTGGAATCAACTTCTTCCAAACTGTTAATATTGATATTTTGAACTCTTTTCATGAATCACAAATGTTCTTTTTTTGTAAAAAAAAATATATATATATATATTTATATTGATTTCAGAAAGGGAGAGTTAGAGAGAGATAAAAACATCAATGATGAGAGAGAATCATTGATCAGCTGCCTCCTGCACGCCCCCTACTGGGGATTGAGCCCGCAACCCAGGCATGTGCCCTGACTGGGAATTGAACTGTGTCCTCCTGGTTCATAGGTAGATGCTCAAGCACTAAGCCACACCGGACGGCACAAATGTTCTTAATGGCATCTAGACGGTGAATCCTTTAATGTACTTTGCCCATACCCATCTATGGCAGCTATAGCCTTATGAAATGTATTTCTTTTTAATCCTCACCGAGGATATTTTTTCAATTGATTTTTAGACAGAGTGGAAGGGAGGGAGAAGGGAGAGAGATAGAGGAAAACATCGATGTGAGAGACACACATCATTTGGTTGCCTCCTGCTTGTTCCCCCACTGGGGCCTAGGCTCGAACTTGAAACTGAGGTACGTGCCCTTGATGGGAATCGAGCCCATGATCATTTGGTCCTAGGGCCAGCGCTCTAACGCAGAGGTGGGGAATGTCAGGCCCTCCAGCCATATAAAGCCTGTGAAATCATTTGGTCTGGCCCTGCCAAGGCATTAGGGGTGAATTAATTAAATGGTTGACCAAATATAGCAAGCTAATTTTTAATTTTGTATGGGCCATGAATGATGTTATAAATACCCAAATAGCCCTTGACAAAAAAAGGTTCCCCACCCCTGCCAAACTGGCCAGGGCTGAAGAGTATTTCTTTAATACTAAGACTTGAAAGTTGAAATTAATTACTCTTGATCCATGGGCTACAGAATGAATGTTGTATCAGCAAGCATAAGAACAACATTAATCTCATCATACATCTCCCTCAGAGCTCTTGGGTGACCAGGTGCATTGTCAGTGAGCAGTAATACTTTGAAAGAAATAATTTTTCCTGAGCAGTAGGTCTCAACAGTGGGCTTAATATATGAGGTAACCCATGATGAGCTGTCATCCAGGCTTTGTTGTTCTATTCGTAGAGCACAGGCAGAGTTCTTAAGGGCTCTAGGATTTTTCAAATGGTAAATGAACATTGGCTTCCACTTACAGTCACCAACTACATTAGCCTCCAGAAAGAGAATCAGCCTGTCCTTTGAAACTTGAAGCCAGGCATTGACTTCTCCTCTCCAGCTGTGTAAATTCTAGATGGCATCTTCTTCCAATATAAGGCTGCTTCACCTAATTAAAAATCTGTGGTTTAGTGTAGCCACCTCTATTCATTTTCTTAGCTAGATCTTCTGGATAACTTGACACAACTTTTACATCACTTGCTGCTTCTTCACCTTGCACTTGTACGTGATGGAGATGGTTTCTTTCCTTAAACCCCTGTTAACTTCAACCTTTTCTTTTGCAGTTTCCCTCATCCCGTTGGCCAGTTTCATAGAATTGAGGCATTGAGGCCTTGTTGTGGCTGATGGATCTTCTATCTAGACGACTAAAACTTTCTCCATATCAGCAATAAGGTTATTTTGCTTTCTTTCTTTTTTTTGTTATTTTGCTTTCTTATTTCATTTGTATGTTCACAGGAATAGCACTTTTAATTTCCTTCAAGAACTTTTCCTTTGCATTCACAACTTGGCTGTATGGCTCAAGAGGCCTAGCTTTTGGTTTTCAACATACCTTCTTGGTTTTCAACATACCTCCCTCATTAAGTTTAACTATTTCTAGCTTTTGATTTAAAGTGAGAGGTGTGGGATTCTTCCTTTCACTTGACACTTAGAGACCATTGTAGGCTTATTACTTTGCCTAATCTCAATATTATTGTGTCTCCAGGAATATGAAGGCCCGAGTGAGGGAGAGAGACAGGGAAATGGCTGGTCATCAGAGCAGTCAGAACACACACATGGCATTTATGGATTAAGTTCACTGTCTCATGGGCATGGTTCAGTGTGCCTCAAATCATTACAAAAGTAATATCAGAGAGCACTGATCACAGTTCACCATAACACATATACTAATAACGAGAACATTTGAAATGTTTAGAGAATTACCATAATGTGACACAGGACATGAAGTGAGTAAATGCTGTTGAAAAAAATGGCACCAATAGATTTCCTCAATGCAGGGTTGCCACGAACCTTCAATGTGTTATAACACACACACACACACACACACACACACACACACACACACATACACACACCAAAAAAACAACCCACAGTATCTGTGAAGCACAATAAAATGACATGTCTGTAATGACCAAGTTATGGACCAGCCCATCAGCCAGGTCCCAGAGTGAAGATGACATATACCAACCCACACTGGACTCATAAGTAAGAAATCTTTGTGGTTGTAAGCCACTGAGATTTTGCAAGTGTTTGCCCTTGCCACGTACCTTAGCTGACTCATAGAAGAAGTGATTTATCTGACTGGTGGTTTGAGAAGAAGAACTGCACATGGCTTGACTCAGGCTCCTTCCTCACTCGTTCTTCACATCTGCTTGACTCTGGGAGGGGGTTTCTAGTGAGCTCTCTACCATGCAGTAAGGAGCTTGTCTCTGTTGGGGGCCATCTGCAGTTTTCCTGCTCTGCCAGTAGCTTGGTAGTGGAGTTCGTCAATTCAAGAGAGGAGGCTCATAGCCCATTCATGTGGTGGCACACTCAAACCTAGTGTATATCAGTAATAAATCAAACAGTTTTATTCCCCCGCCCCTCCCTCTGTCTGTCTCTATATCGGTTCCTGACTGGAAGGGAAGAAAGGTGGTATTGAGCCCAAACTTCAGAAGTCTTTCTGCATGATTCCAAGTCTTAGGGATTGATTGGCTTTTTCCAATTTATTGGCTTCTGTCTGCCACTCATTGTGGCATTTCCCATGTCCAGCTTCATTTTGTATGTCGATATCAATAATCAATAGAAATTGTAACCTTACATTTGTGAGCACGTAAAGGACAAAACCACAGAGGGTTCTGGCTGATAAGCACAGTGTTAAGTCACAAAAGTGGGAATAGGTAAAGGTACGTGTTTTCGGGAAAATCATCCCAC
>NW_005878220.1:0-7882 GCF_000147115.1 Myotis lucifugus | reverse complement strand
AGCCACCTGGGCTGGAAATCACAGCATTGTCTCAGGCTCTGCTGTCTTCTTTTCCTTGCATACCCAGTCAGTAAGTTCATATTATTCTATGTTAAACAAAAGCCCTGAAATGCTCTCTTCATTCCCATTCACTCTCCTGTATTATTGTTACATTCTCCTTTTTTTCTCATCATTTTTGCTGCTGCTTAATTTTATCTTTCCAAAGCACATCACTGGTTATGTCTCAGAGAACAGCACCTAAAGTACTTTTCACACAGTTACCACCCATTAGTGTGGATCGTGAATCAAATTAGGAGGTTAAATCAGCCTTTAATAAACAAAGTGAAATAGAATAAAAAAGTATCAGTGCATGCATGGCAAAAAAAAAAGAAAAGAAAAGGTCGTTTGACCGCCAAAGGGGTTTTGACCCACAGGTTGAGAACCGCTGCATACAATGATCAATAAATGAATGCATAAATATGTGGAACAACATATCACTGTTTCTCTCTCAAAAAATATTTTAAAAGACAGATTTTTTTTTGCGTGTGTGAGTAAAGGATTCTAAAGAATAAAAAAATCAAGGCTTAGAAAACAGAATGTAGAATATCCTATCTAATAATAGACAAACATGGTAATTAACCATACCTTTGCTACGCCTCCCATGGGCTAATCAGCTCGATATGCAAATTAACTGCCAACAAAGATGGCGGTTAATTTGCATACGTAGGCTCCAAGCAGTGAAGCGAGGCTTGACGGCCCGGGGCCGGTGGAGCAGCGAGGCCTGATGTTTCCGGCCCGTGGAGCAGCAGTGAGGCCTCACAGCCCCGGGGCTGGCGGAGCAGCGAGGCCTCATGGCCCTGGGGCTGGCGGAGCAGCGAAGCCTGATGTTTCCAGGGCCGGCTCCGGCCAGAGTGAAGACCTGGGCCCCGAGTGCCAGAGGCAAACCGGTGCCAGCAGCCAGGGGAAAGGAAGGCCTATTGCATGAATCTCTTCGTGCAACAGGCCTCTAGTATACCATATAAATAGATGAAAAAAGAATAAAGAAGGAACTAGATTGAGACAGTAAATGAATCCAGTTTAAAAACCACAGATATATCCCATGCAGACCATATGATTTAGCCATAATATATATGTAGCTAATAAATACATCAATGTATGCAGATACACACATATATGTTAAACTTGCGATTATCTTTAAGAGTTGAAAAGGTAAGGATAGAATAGAATCTAAATTCTGTTTTACTATATCCAGCATAAATATATATTTTTAGTCATATACTAGGCGTACCAGTTAATAATGCGGATTTTTTTCAATAGATGGAGTTATACATATGTTGATATATATGCAATTTGATATGTATGCTATTTTATTGTATTGACAGCAAGCTTCAAAACCTTTTGTCAAATTTGCTGAAGGTGTTAACATCACAAATATTTTTACACTTAAAAATTTCAAATTTCATGCCAAAAAAAGAGCATTTGCGGGAAGTTTTAATTCATTACTTTATTTTGAAGAAAAAATTATTGTATACTTCAGGAAGCTTATGGTGAACAGGCTCCATCTCAAGATACTTGTGAACGCTGATTTAAATGCTTTAAAAGTGATGATTTCTATGTGAAAGATAAAGAACATCCAGGTCAACTGAAAAAGTTTGAAGATCAACAATTACAAGCATTATTGGGTGAAGATGTGTGTCAAACTCAAAAACAAGTTGCAGAAAGATTAAACGTTACTCAGAAAACAATTTCTGATTGTTTACAAGCAATGGAAAATATTTTAAAGGAAGGAAAATGGGTGCCTTATCAAATGAACGAAAGACAAATGGAAAACCGAAAAGTCATCAGTAAAATGTTGCTTCAATGGCATGAAAGAAAGTCTTTTTTACATCCAACTGTGACTGGCAATGAAAAGTGGATTTATTTTGAGAATTCCAAAGGCACGAAATCATGGGTTGATCCAGGTCAACCACCAACATAGACTGCAAGGCCAAATCGCTTAGTAAAGAAGACAATGCTCTGCATTTGGTGGGATCAGGAAGGTGTGGTGTATTATGAGCTTCTAAAACCAGGTGAAACGGTTAATACTGATCACTACTGACAACAAATAATCCATTTGAACCACGCTTTGATGGTAAAATGACCAGAATGGGCCAGAAGACACGACAAAGTAATTTTGCTTCATGATAACACACCATCACACACTTCAAAACCAGTTAAAGACACGTTAAAAGATCTTGCCTGGGAAGTATTAACCCACCCTCTGTATTCACCAGACTTTGCTCCTTCAGATCGATGGCACACGCACTTTCTGAGCAGCACTTCAAAACGTGCGAAGAAGTGGAAAATTGGGTCTCTGAATGGTTTGCCTCAAAACAAAAAAAGTTCTATTGGGATGGTATCCACAAATTACCTGAAAGATGGGGAAATGTGTAACTATCAATGGACATTACTTTGAATAAAGCACTTTTGATGTTTCTCTTGAAATTATCATGTTTTCTTTGATTACAAAATCTGCTATTATTAACCAGTACACCTAGTATTAAATTATATTGCAAATAGGTTTTTGGTTTGTTTTACCATCATTCATTCTTTCTTAGTTCTTCTGTTTTTCCAAAATTTCATTTGGAAAAGCATTTGTGTTATTCAGAATCCTGCAGAGAAACACAACAAATAGAGTCATAGGAAGTCCTATGATCCACCATCCGCAAGTTGGAGACCCATGAAAGGTGATGGTGTAGTTCAGACTGAGACTGAAAGCCTGAGAACCAAGAGAGTCACTGTTATCGAAGCCTGAGTCCGAAGGTCTAAGAAGTAAGGGAGCTGACAGAGTAAATCCCAGTCTAAGTGTAAGAGAAGACCAATGTCCATGGTCAGCAAACTGTGGCTCGAAAGCCACATGCGGCTCTTTGGCCCCTTGAGTGTGGCTCTTCCACAAAATACCACGTGCGGGCGCGGGTACAGTGCGATTGAAACTTCGTGGCCCATGCGCAGAAGTCGGATTTTGGCCTGGGCGAGTCTATTTTGAAGAAGTACTGTTGATATTTGGCTCTGTTGACTAATGAGTTTGCCGACCACTGTACCTAGTTCATACAAATAGAGAAGAAACGAATTCTTTCTTCCTCTGCCTTATGTTCCATTCAGACCGTAAATGGGTTGGATGATGCTCACCCATATTGAGGAGGGCAATCTGCTTTACTGAATTCACAGGTTCCTATGTTAATCTCATCTGGAAGCTCTCACAGACACATCCAGCCAAATATCTGGGTGCCCTGTGACTTAGCCAAATTGACACATAAAATTAACCATAACACCATCCCCCCCCAATCACACTTTAAATTTAGGGACAGATCTAGATTGTCCTAAGGCAATCACTACATTTCTTTTTTTTTTTAAATTGAATTTATTGGGGTGATATTGTTTAATAAATTATATATATTTCAAGTATACAATTCTGTCATACATCATCCGTATATCGTATTGTGTTCACCACGCAAAATTAAGTCTCCTTCCACTACTATTTATGCCCTTTTTGCCCTTTTCTATTTGCCACCATCACTCCTTTTCCTCTGATAATCAGTATCCTATTGTCTGTGTCTATGAGTTTTCCTTTTTTTTTTTTTTTTTTTTGCTTAATTCCTTCACCTTTTAGACCCAGCTCCCCAACTCCACTTTTCTCTGTTCTCCATTTATGAGTCTGTTTCTATTTTGTTCATTAGATTCAAGTACAATCACATGGCATTTATCTTTCTCTGACTGGCTTTTTTTTGCACTTAGCATAATACTCTCAAGGTCCATCCATGCTGTCCCCAAAAGGGAGATTTTCCTTCTCTTTTTTATGGCCAAGTAGTATTCCATTGTACCACAGCTTTTTTATCCACTCATCTACTGATGGGCATTTGGGTTGCTTCCCAAATCTTGGCTGTTGTATATAACGCTGCAATGAACATAGGGGTGCATATAATTTTTTGAATTAGTGTTCCAGGTTTCTTCAGATATATTCTCATAAGTGGAACTGCTGAGTCCTAAGGCAATTCCATTTTTAATATTTTGAGAAACTTCCATACTGTTTCTACAATGGTTGCATCAATCTGCATTCCCATCAACAGTGCACAAAGCTTCCCTTTTCTACACATCCTCACCAACACTTGTTGTTTGTTGATTTATTGACGGCAGCGTTCTCACAGGTGTGAGGTGAAATCTCATTGTGGTTTTAATTTGCATTTCTCTGAAAATCAGTGATGTTGAGCATCTTTACACATGTCAGTTGACCATCTGTATTTCCTCTTTGGTGAAGTGACTATTCAGGTCCTTTGTCCATTTTTAAATTGGATTGTTTGTTTGTTTTGGTGTTGAGTTGTATCAGTTCTTTATATAATTTGGATATTAACCCCTGATCAGATGTATCATTGACGAATATGTTCTCCCCTTGAGGGCGCTGTCTTTTCATTTTGTTGATGGTTTTCTTTGCAGTGCAAAAGCTTTTTAGTTTGACATGGTCCCATTTTAAAATATTTTTATTTTGTTTCCCTTGTACTAGGAGATACATTAGAAAAAAGATTGCTACAAGAAATGTCTAAGATTTTTTACTATCTCTGTTTTCTTCTAGGAGTTTTATGGTTTTGAGTCTCACATTTAAGTCTTTATTCAATTTAGAGTAACTAAATTTGGCCACAGCAATTGTTTCAGAGATAAATAAATAAGCACATAACCCCTGGTAATTTAATCCAATTTAACAAGACTCAATCCATTATTTCTGCTTTTGATAATTTGTTTTTTCTTCAAGACTTCAACTAGAAAGCCTCTACCTCCATATAATCTAAAAATTAAGCATATACATAGAGGAAAACAAATAAAATCCTAAAATAGAACAAAAACCTTTTGAGTTCTAAGCAAGACTCTATTGAAGTTAAGAAATGAACTACTGTCACACACAAAATGGATTTACCTCAAAATCACAGTGCTGAAAAAAGCCAGACACAAAAGAATATATACTATATGATTCCATTAACATTCACTATAAACTTATACTAACAAAAAGCAGATCAGGGGTTACCTGGTAGAGGGATGAACAGTTGGAAAGCAGAACAATCTTTTGGTGGGGTGATTGAAATGCTGTCTTTATTATGGTGGACACATCTGTCAAAATGAATTAAACTGTATACCTACGATGGGTACATTATTGTATCTAAATTATACCTCAATAAAGTTGACTGAAATAAAAGTTAACAAATGAACAAAAAGTAATCTCTGGGAGTAAGCCCTATCCTTGACCTTTTATATGTGTGAATATGTTTTATATTTGCTTTGGCAATTTTGAGTATGGTTTTCTGACCCTTGAAACAACAAACCCTATCTGAGACAATTACATTAGGTTCACAAAACCTACCATGGTAATCAAAAGTACTAATACATTTTGGAAAGATAGTCAATAATGGCTGAACAGAAAGGCTTACAGATGATTAATGACAGCTTTCTTTTAAATATGATTTTCCAATAATTCTGATTAAATCAAGTTTTATTTTTAATCTTTTCTAAGAAAACAGTCCAACAATGTTTCTACAGCTATTACATTGTTGCCCTAGCCGGTTTGGCTCAGTGGGTAGAGCGTCGACCTGGGGACTGAAGGGTCCCAGATTCAATTCCGGTCAAGGGCACATGCCTGGGTTGCGGACTCCATCCCCAGTAGGGGGCGTGCAGGAGGCAGCTGATCAATGAATGGATCCAAGCTGATCAATTGACTGGGAATGGAACTCGAGGCACTCTGGTATGTGGGCGATGCTCTAAACGCTGAGCAATAGGAAATTTAAACACCTAACAGTTCAAGATTCAGAAAATCTGCCATATGTGTGTACAGATATATTAGAGAAGATGAAAGTGTGATTGAGACACATACATTGACTTTTTGTAAAGGAATTATAAATCTTATATAACACTATAAAGTGACTATACATGAATTATGCAGAAGCTGAGGTCAAGAGATATATACTCCTCACTAATGAGAATTACTACCAGGATGAAACTGACACACCCAGTAGAAATCCTGTATCACATTTCATGATTTAAGATAAGCAATTTGAGTTTATCTAAACAAATGGGCTCACAGACCTGAGAGTGTTTTTTTCCCCTCTTACTTCCTTATCAGTAGTCCAGAGAGGAATGAAAATGGAAGACTTTAAATAAAATTATTCTTTTTCTCAGTGGTATCATCTGATCAAAACAGTTCTCCTGATTTATGTTAAACTATACATATAGAGTAATATTACAAATCCTTATTAAACTATTTAAGTTGTCATATAACTTATACCACTTAAAATCATTCTACTGCATTTCCTATGTTGAAAACACTTTTTACTTTTTTAAAAATTTTAAATCAATTTTATTAAAACACACACACATATACAAATAGGACAAATAACACCCAAGCCTGAGAAGGCTGCAATCTTTTTTAAAGAACTTAGTAGTCCCAAAAAGCAAAAACTTGTTGCTGCTTCAGCTCACAATATCAGCCCTCTGCAAGCAGCAATACCATCACCAGCAAACATCTTATGGCTACATTTTATGGGTGTTGGAGATTCACTGAGCAGTGAGCCACAGCCCTGCCCTCTAGGAGCTTACAGTGTAGCTGGAGAGAAATGAAACATCCAGAAAGACACAAAGTCCACACATCTATCACAACAAAAGCAATTACTGGCATAAGTCATGACATGTTTTAACAAATGGACCGTAAGAATATTTTGGCAATTATGCACTACATCAAGTTTCCACCTGATATATTTTTCTCAAGTTTTCATTATCTTCCAAGTGATACACATTATTATTATACTAGAGGCCCGGAGCACAAAAATTTGTGCACTCGGGGGGGAAAAGGGGGTCCCTCAGCCCGTCCTGTGCCCTCTCGCAGTTTGGGACCCCTCGGGAGATAACAACCTGCTGGCTTAGGCCTGCTCCCGGGTGGCAGAGGGCAGGCCCAATCCCTAGGTGCAGCCCCTGGTTGGGCTCAGAGCAGGGCCGATTGGGGAGTTGGGGCGCCGCTCCCTGTCATGCACAGAGCAGGGCGGATTGGGAGGTTGCGATGCCACTCTCAGTCATGCTCAGGGTAGGGCCGATTGGGGGGTTGGGGCACCGCCCCCTGTCACACTCACCGGTAGGGTCGATGGGGAGGTTGCAGCGCCACCCCCTGTCACGCACAGAGCAGGGCCCATCAGGGGGGTTGGGGCTCTGTACCCTGTCACACACAGAGCAGGGTCGATCAAGGGGTTGGGGAGCTCCCCCCTGTCACGCACAGAGCAGGGCCCATCAGGGGGTTGGGGAGCTCCCCCATGTCACGCACAGAGTAGGGCCGATAGGGGAGATGGGGCACCGCCCCCTGTCACACACACAGCAGGGCGGATCAGGGGGTTGGGGCGCCACCCTCTATCACCCACAGAGCAGGGCCAATCAGGGTGTTGGGGCGCCGCCACTCTCACACTCAGGGCAGGGCCGATGGGAAGGTTATGGCTCTACCCCGTCACACACAGAGCAGGGCTGATCAGAGGGTTGGGGCGCCGCACCCTGTCACACACAGAGCCGCAGGGCCGATCAGGGGGTTGGGGAGCTCCCCGCTATCAGGCACAGAGCAGAGCTGATCAGGGGGTTGGGGCACCGCACCCTGTCACACACAGAGCCGCAGGGCCGATCAGGGGGTTGGGCGCCGCACCCTGTCACACACAGAGCAGGGCCGATCAGGGGGTTGGGGAGCTCCCCCCTATCTGGCACAGAGCAGGGCTGATCAGGGGGTTGGGGCACCTTCCCCTGTCACGAACAGAGCAGGAGGATAGGGAGGTTGTGGGCCCACCCCCTGTCAACACAGAGCGCAGGGCGATCAGGGGGTTGGGCACTGCCCCTGTCACGCTGATCCCAGTGC
>NW_005878219.1:0-7882 GCF_000147115.1 Myotis lucifugus | reverse complement strand
GATGTGACCGCAACCAAGGTACATGCCCTTGACCGGAATCGAACCTGGGACCCTTGAGTCCACAGGCCGACGCTCTATCCACTGAGCCAAACCGGTCAGGGCCAAAGTATAATGTTTTTAAATAACTTTTACTTTATATGGCTTTACCTTATTTTATTGTGTCATATATTAAAGAATTAAGCCAGGATTACTTTTTTTTCAGCTTATTCTTTGCCATGGAAATGGTTAGCTGGTGTTACAGGAGAGTCATATAAATAGTACATGTAAAATCATAGTGCACGTGCTGCTATTCTGCAGTGTTGTTTGTGATCAACATTAAACAAATTATAAAGGGAATTTCAGCCTTCTGATTGTGTGATGCTAATATTAGTGAGTCTCGTTGTTACACTGCGGAGTCTACGTATCTTGGCTTATTTACAAATTTGTCATTAGGTGAAAAAAAAAGTATTTCAAACCAAACTTAATTTTGGGCAGCAGGGAAACCGGATATCCCGACTAGATGTCCAGAACAACTAGTAGCTCTCAGTTCGATAATGTCTGAACTGTTTAAATATTTGAAGGCCTTGAATGTATTGAATAGGGGTAAATTTTAGGAAATATACTGTAGATTATATATTATAATCTGTTCTGATACCACATGTAACTTCACTTTGTTTGCTTATTAGTTTTCTCTGCTTGCTGTCACTTTCACACTAGAAAGTTAAGAGCTTTTTTTCTCCCCTGTCTTTTAAATATTTACTGAGAATATACCAGGCAGGGGTGGGGGAGATGGCATATGTGTGGAGAAAATGAATTTGCATGTCAGCTGCCTATAGCAGTGAGAGTATGTGTGTAACTATACTATCATTATCTCTGCTGCTTCTCATTCAAGCTTGTATATTGAGTAAATATACATAGCCTTCTACAGAAAAATTTAAGGTCCAGATTGCATATAGGTGGAGAAATATACTTGGAAAACAACCAGTGAATACTCAGCAAAAATAAAAAGAGCTGAGGTGAGCAGAATATTACATGCTGATTGGTAGATTTGCAGACAAGGGAAAAAGGCATTGACTAGCCTCGTGTGTTTAAGGGCAATCTTTACGCAAGAACCAAGAAACCCAGGAGATATTATCTGAGCAAAAAATGGCAGGAAAGAATTAAACTGGGGATAGAGGGAGGAAAGAGAATAGTAGTGATTGAGGGATAATTGCTGATGTGGAGA
Source organism: Myotis lucifugus (assembly GCF_000147115.1). Lineage (NCBI taxonomy): Eukaryota > Metazoa > Chordata > Mammalia > Chiroptera > Vespertilionidae > Myotis > Myotis lucifugus. The sequence continues at coordinate 6,678 of NW_005878219.1, read as the reverse complement.
GTAATAAGAGCAGAGCCATTCACAGTGGATGAAATGTAGTAAATAGGCAGTAGAACATTTCTTACCAAAAGATCACCTAGAAACCATATTATAAGCATGGGTATGGGAATCTTCTGGGTGTACTCTTGGAGGTTGGGGTAGATAGTTTGTTGCTTAAAACAGTAATTGATTCTCATAATGATTCTCTTTGATTTTGAAGATTAAATTACATTTATTACACTTTCTATAAGAGAAAAGAAAATAGTGCATGTATTAGTTTTGTATTGCTGCTGGAACAAATTACCACAAACTTAGTGGCTTGAACAATATGGGTCTCATGGTGCTAAAATCAAGGTGTTGACAGGACTGCATTTCTTTCTGGAGGCTCTAGGTGAGAATTTATTTTTTTGCCTTTTCCAACTTCTAGAGGCCTCCCGCATTTCTTGGGTCTTGTTCCCTTCCTCCATCTTCACAGCCAGCAACCAAAGGTCAAGGCTTCTTATATCACATTACTCTGACCTACTCTTCTGCCACCTTCCACTTCTTTCACTTTGAAGGAACCTTGTTGTTACATTGGGTACACTGGATAATCCAGGTTAATCTTCTTGTTTTAAGGTGAGCTGATTAGCAACCTTAATTCCAGCTGCAACCCTCCTTCCTCTTTGCCATGTACCAGGTGAACCAGTTCATAATGCGGATTTTTTTCAATAGATGGAGTTACATATATGTTGATATATATGCGATTTGATATGTATGCTATTTTGTTGTATTGACAGCAAGCTTCAAAACTTCATATGTCAAATTTGCTGAAGGTGTTAACATCATAGATATTTTTACGCTTAAAAATGTCGAATTTCGTGCCAAAAAAAGAGCATTTGTGGGAAGTTTTAATTCATTACTTTATTTTGAAGAAACATGCTGCGGAATACTTCAGGAAGCTTATGGTGAGCATGCTCCATCTCAAGATACTTGTGAACGCTGGTTTAAATGCTTTAAAAGTGATGATTTTGATGTGAAAGACAACGTCCAGGTCAACCGAAAAAGTTTGAAGACCAACAGTTACAGGCATTATTGGATGAAGATGCGTGGAAAACTCAAAAACAACTTGTAGAAAGATTAAACGTTGCTCAGCAAGCAATTTCCCATCATTTACAAGTAATGGGAAAGATTTTTAAAGGAAGGAAAATGGGTGCCACATCAACTGAACGAAAGACAAATGGAAAACTGAAAAGTCATCACTAAAACGTTGCTTCAACGGCACGAAAGTCTTTTTTTTTTCATTGAATTGTGACTGGTGATGAAAAGTGGATTTATTTTGAGAATCCCAAACACACAAAATCATGGGTTGATCCAGGTCAACCATCAACATCGACTGCAAAGCCAGTTGCTTCGGAAAGAAGACAATGCTCTGTGTTTGGTGGGATCAGGAAGGTGTGGTGTATTATGAGCTTGTAAAACCAGATGAAACTTAATACTGATCGCTACCGACAACAAATAATCAGTTTGAACCACGCTTTGATCGTGAAATGACCAGAATGGTCCAGAAGACACGGCAAAGTAATTTTGCTTCATGATGACACACCATCACACACTTCAAAACCAGTTAAAGACACATTAAAAGATCTTGCCTGGGAAGTATTAACCCACCCGCTGTATTCACCAGACCTTGCTCCTTCAGATTACCACTTGTTCCGATTGATGGTACACGCACTTTCTGAGCAGCACTTCAAAACATACGAAGAAGTGGAAAATTGGGTCTCTGAATGGTTTACCTCAAAACCAGAAAAGTTCTATTGGGATGGTATCCACAAATTACCTGGAAGATGGGGGAAATGTGTAGCTAGTGATGGACATTACTTTGAATAAAGCACTTTTGATGTTTCTCTTGAAATTACCGTGTTTTCTTTGATTACAAAATCCGCATTATTAACTGGTACACCTGGTAGGTAACATAGTCATAGGTTCCAGGAATGAGGGTGTGCACATCTTTGGGAGGCAGCTTTATTCTGCCCACCACAGAATGCCATCATGGTTTAGAAATATTTCCACCTAAAGTGTTATAAACCTTCTCTTATTTAGAAAAAGTTCTCATCTATAATAGCTCTTCCTCACTGACTTCAGAATAACATAATTTTACCATATGAAGAGTAGATTAAAACATACAAAAATTGTGACAAAATTTTCAGAAAGAATTTTATTGTAATTTAGAGGATCACTTTTTATAAATTGTTATTGTAGTTTCAAATAGCACTTAGTAATTATAACTCTTTCAATTGGCAATGCTTTGAATTATGAATATACACCTATATTCTGTCCTACTAAGTGTCAAGTTGGACTTTTTAATATTTGAACTGGGGAAACCTCTGAAAGAATAGGCCAAATTTGTGTTTGTATATACTATATACATTAGTAATTTTATCACTATCAGCCAGCTTCCATAGTGGCCAGTTAGCTTTACCCTTTTTCAGGGATAGCTTTCATACAATTCTTGGTCACAGAGGATATCACTGGAGAAAGTAACCATTTCTGGAAATAATTCCAGAGCCTGAGCTTCACTGATGTTGGCTCAGGTTTACCACATACATGTCATATTTATCACGTTCTTTTTAAAAATTTACTTGAATGTACTAGTATCTACCATTTAACATTTTTGCCCCATTTGCTTTATCATTTGCTCATTCCCCCTATATACACATATATATTTCCATATAATATGTACATGTGTATACTTACACACATTTTTTCTGAACCATTTGTATACATCATGATCCTTTATCCTGAAATACTTCAGTGTGTATTTCCTAAAACTAAGAACATTTCCTTACTTATATAACCACAATAGTTATCAAATTTATGAAATTTAGCATTGACACAATAATGGTATCTACCATCTGCATTTTACTTTCATTATTTGACTACAATGTTCTTTAGAACATTTTCTCCCTCCAGTACAGGATCTAGTCTAGGATTAGGCGTTGCATTTAATTTCTTTAGTCTCTTTTAATCGCTTACATTTTGTCTGCCTTTCTTTGTTCTTTTCTTTTTTGACATTGTCACTTTTAAAGAATACAGTTCTCCCCCTCTCTTTATAAAAGAAGGAAGGAAGGAAAGAGAGAATTTCCTTCTAAAATAAATGAGAGTTCACCACAAAACCTGGATTGATAGGAGTTTGGATTTTATAATATTCACCTTATTTTCAGATTCTCCCTCCGCATTGTTTAAATAATAACCCAAGATAATTTAAGTTTCTTTAGGTCTTGTTTTCTATAATTAATATTTATTGCTGTACGTATAGGTTTAAACAAAATTTAGTGTGATTTTTCTCTAATTCTTAATAAAACATAGTCTCCCCCCCCATCTTTTTGTTGTTGAAATTTCTGTATCTAGTGGCTATAAAACAGTGTCTGGAACATAGTTTGCATTCAAAAAAATTTATTTGAATGAATTAATTTGAACATATTTTCCTTAAACATTGACTATAATATAAAAAGAAGCCCATTTTGGCTGCTTTTCTAATGGATTTAGTTTTTTGAAGTGCTCAAGAACATTAAGAAAGTTGATAATACCTTACCCAAAGGGTTACGTTCTGAAAACCTCAGGTAGTAGAATTTTTTGAAGCTTTTAATATATTTGGGGAAATTAAGGTTAGAAGGACAGAGGTCAGCAGTGAACCTTTTGATATTATTATATTTCTAAAGTATATTGATGAAGTTTAACTAAAGGAAACATCACTATCATTTCATACTACTTTAGTTATGATTGATTCTGTGTTATTAATTCCTATTTAGCATTCTTTATTTGCTGAAAACACGTTAGGATTTCTCTTCTCTGTTGTTCCAATTACATGCATATGTAGTAACTCTTTTTTTTCTGCAAATTTAGTAACTTGTTCTTCTGATCTTCCTGAATTTGGCTTTCTCACTCCAGCTCAGTATTATAAATGCCAAGTAACTTGGGTCTTAGATTTATTTTTTTTAATATCTTTTTATTGATTTCAGAGAGGAAGGGAGAGGGAGAGAGAGATAGAAACATGAATGATGAGAGAGAATCATTGATTGGCTGCCTCCTGCACACCCCTACTGGGGATGAGCCCGCAACCCTGCATGTGTCCTTGACCAGAATCGAACTTGGGACCTTTCAGGCCACAGGCCAATGCTCTATCCACTGAGCCAAACCTACTAGAGCTGAGTTTTTAAAAATATTTTTATTGCTTTCAGAGAGAAAGGAAGAGAGAGAGATAGAAACATCAATGATGAGAGAGAATCATTGATTGGCTATCTCCATGCCCCCCACCAAGATTGAGCTCACAACCCTGGCATGTGCCGTTGACAGGAATCGAACCTGGGATCCTTCAGTCTGCAGGCCGGCACTCTATCCACTGAGCAAAACTGGCTAGGGCTTGATTTTTTTAAAAAGGGATTTGAGGGCCTCTCTTTAACCAAACTACCTACCCCTATTTTCTGTCTTCCTTCCTGCCCCCTCCCTTTGTCCTGTCAAACCTCCAGTTGCAGAGTCTTGGTTCTACCCATGAACATCTTAACAAAACACATCCTCTTCTCATTCATACCCTCTTTTTTTTTTTTCTTCTTCTTTTTTTTTTATTGCTTAAAGCATTATCATACCCTCTTTTGCACATGGCTTTTTCCTTAGGCACCAGCTGGGTGTTCATCAAAAGACCTGCTTTCCATTATATATTTTCTGTTATACATTCCAGAATATGCTGAAAATACAATCACCGAGAAGTCAGATAATGGTGAACTTTGATAACTTTTTGTAAAAATCATATAAATGTAAACTTAATTGTTAAAGAAATATGTTTCTTCTTTGAAATTAAAGAACCTTTCTGGGGGGGGGGGTTGGCAAGTGTGTCTGTGTATGTATATATAGTTGTATGGGACATAGTTATTAGTGTGGAGATTGGTATGATACTCTTGACTCTTTGATTTCATCTCTTTGGATCTTGGTCCAAACTACTTTAGTGCTCTTCTTTTAAGGGGTAAACATGAGGTAAAAATATATTCAATATAAACTTCTCTATGGAGCTTAAAACTAATTTTTGTTAATGAATTAAAATGCCACTCTGATATATAACTGAAAATTCTTGTGTTGGAATCCAGCTTTGCCCACAACGTTTTATTAATAGGTTTTGTTTCTCCAATGGAATATTTTACCATATACATGCTTTATATATTTAATTGTTTATTTACATATTTTTTGTATTAAATGTTTTGTAACACAGCAGAATCTCATTGTAGGAAGCCAAGATGATGATAAAGTCTTTAAGATAAAGAACTCACTGAGCAGTGAATAAAGGCTTGAAGTTATTATTTGATGCCATAGAAACAGTAATTTATTGTTAATGAACACCCAAATGGGACATAATTTCTAACTCATCATAGTTTTTGGCCACCCACTTAAAACTAAACCATGACATATAGAAACTTAGCTGAAGTTGTAAAGAAGCATAAATGCACATGGAACATGATGAACTACATTACAATTTACTAGGATTTTACATACTAGCCACTGAGATTTACATACTAACTTATCTATTAGTAAAATGGCATAGAGGAAAAGAATAGTTGGATTTCTTAATTTTAATAAGCTTCCAAAAGAGAGAATATGTCTTTTATATTTTCAGTGTGCTTTAACAAGTAAGTAATTTTATTGGAGACATTTGTAGATTCTGATTTTTTTAATTTCGTTTCTGGTTCTTTCCACAGCTACTTTTTAAAAGGAAAGTCAGTGATCTTTTCAGCATGAAGATATGTTTGGGATTTCATAAATGGAACAGTGCAGCCACCCCTAAAATGAAAAATATATATGTCTATAAAATAATTTTATTTATTCAATTAAAGATAGTTTTTGATATTCAGAATATAGTGCTTAAAGTTTTGCCTTACATAAAATTTTAACAAAATCATTCAACATATATTTATTAAGACCCCACTATTAGGGTTCTTGCCATTGTACTAGGAACTTGCTTTATTTGCTGAAAACTAATTATCGTACTAAATTACCCCAAACCAGTTTGTTTATTCTTTGTTTATGTACTATGTTTATTCTTTGAGAGGGCCTACAAAAGCTGTGATGCCAGGATTCCATGTTCCTTCATCGTTTTCCTCTGACTGCACCTTCTAGTATTTACCTTTGACCCCTCCTTCTTACTGCTCTCAAGAACCAGAATCTCTCCCTGGAGTGTGCTTTCTTTTTTCCAGAAAAGGCTTTCTTCAGCTTCAATAGAAGAGATCTGGGACAGATGAATGGATGTTCATTCCTTAAAAAGCGGTTATGAAAACTGGTCAATTAAATTTCACAAATTTTTAACACTATTGTACCAATTTTCAACCAAAATAATACTTTTAAATTATGTAATAGTGACAGAATTATCCTAAATAAGATAAAATATTGAAAAAAATAGATGGCTTTGAAAATAATTAGTAATCAGTATGAACTGAAAATTTCACATATGAAACACTAACATTTTAGTTGTATTTGAAATAGGACCAGATAACCGTATGATCTTAGTTTTGAAAAACTGAATAGTTCTTACAATACTGCTAAGAATATAACTATTAACTATATTTTAGAATTATATACTCATTGGAAGAATGTAGTCATATATACTTAATATACTCAAGAAGAACATTCTTTATTTGTAATTGGTAAATAGGTAATTTTGATAATTTAGGCAAGTTT
>NW_005878218.1:4404-7982 GCF_000147115.1 Myotis lucifugus | reverse complement strand
AGACACCCTCTAGGTGGCAGTGAGCTGGCTTCAGGGGCCACAGGGACACCTCTGCATGTCTGTGCTGAGCTCCAGGCCCGAGTTGGTTCCAGACACAGGGCCTCCCTCACGGCCACGCCTCAGGCCAGGCGGTCAGTTTTGGACACGCCGAGGGATTCATCTCCTTCACGGGGAAAGGAGCCAGGACATCCTGTACTGCCAGCTCTAGGGATGCTCCCAGGTAGGGAGACCCAGGATTGCCTGGGAGGTGAGCAGGACTGCCCCCGCAAATCCATAGGTCCACCCATGGTTGAGTTCCACGACTCTCGGGACAGGCCAAAACCATGGCCTCCTTGGCCACATATTCCTTCTCCTCGGTCCTGCCTCACTTGAGGCAAGGCCAGCGGAGGTGATGGGACCACATGCGCCAGAAAGGATAGGACGGGCACTCTCATCCCCTGAGGCTGAGTCTGCACATGGCTCTCAGCAGGTCCCAGGAGGCCTCCAGGGCTGACCATAGCAACGGGATAGGGCCTTGCCTGAGCCTCCTCCCTGAAGCACTCTGGAGACAAGTCATCAGCCAACCATGTCTAACAAGGACCTGGTCAGAGACCCTCCTCTGGCCCCACCCCCCTACAGGGACAAGGATGAGGATGGCCCATGCGCTCGGAGCCTCTTCCTGTCACGTTCCATCCCAGGCGTGATTCAGACTCAGAGAGAAGACCTGGGAGGGTAGAGGATCCTGTACCTGTTCCTGTTGGAGAAGAGAAACTTGTGGAAGCAGTTGTCCATGTGTCTGGAAGGGACAACAGATAGAAAAGTCATTGGTTAGGCCTCAGGAAAGGAGTCCTTCCCAACAAAAGGGTGGGTCGGTCAGCGTGACTTTCCCATGTGCCCCCTGGACGTGCTCCCTGCCTGTCCACAAGCCTCAGCGTGACTTTCCCATGTGCCCCCTGCACGTGCTCCCTGCCTGTCCACAAGCCTCCCGCTCGGCTGTGTCATTGTGGTCGAAGGCCTCGGAGAGACCGGCTGCATCCCTCCACTTCTCTGACCGCCATGTTCCACCCAATCAGACGACCTTTCTCATCTCTCCCCCATGAGGCAGGCACTCTCTGGTGGCTTGAGGTGTTGGCCTGACTCTGAAGCTTTAATAGAAAGAGTCAGGGACTGGTGAGTGAACCTGGAGGCGATCACAGGTCCATCCAGGGTGGAGTTCCGCGACTCTTTGGACAGGCCAAGACCATGGCCCACTTTGCCACTTATTTCTTCTCCAAGGTCCTGCCTCACTTGAGGCAAAGCCCTCAGAGGTGATGGGACCACCTCTGCCAGACAGGAGAGGACGGGCACTCTCATCCCCTGAGGCTGAGTCTGCACATGGCTGTCAGCAGGTTCCAGGAGGCCTCCAGGGCAGACACAGAGCAACAGGGGAGGGCCTTGGCTGAGCCTCCTCCCAGAAACCCACTGGAGACAAGACTTCAGCCAACCATGTCTAACAGGGACCCCGTCAGAGACCCTCCTCTGGACCCACCCCCCTACAGGGACAAGGATGTGGATGGCCCATGGGGAGGCTCTTCCTGTCACGTTGCATCCCAGCAGTGATTCAGACTCAGAGAGAAGCCAGGGGAGGGTGGAGGGTCCTGTACCTGTTGCTGTTGGAGAAGAGAAACTAGTGGAAGAAGTCCTCCATGAATCTGGAAGGGACAACAGAGAGAAAAGACGAGGTGAGGCCTCAGGAAAGGAGTCCTTCCAAAAAGGGTGGGTCGGTCAGCGTGACTTTCCCATGGGCCTCGTGCACGTGCTTCCGTCCTGACCATAAGCCTCCCGCTAGGCTGGGTCAACGGGGTCGTAGGCCTGGGTGAGACCAACCTTATCCCTCCACGTCTTTGACCGCCATGTTCCTCCCCATCAGAAGACCTTTCCCATCTCTCCCGCATGAGCCAGACACTCACTGGGGGGCTTAATGTGTTGGACTGACTCTGATGCTTGGCTAGAAAGAGTCAGGGCCTGGTGATTGAACCAGGAGGCCAGCAGAGCTCCTGTTAGCCAGAGGACGCTCATCACATGTTCACCGCCATCCCCGGACACTGTGTCTGCCCCCTTGCGATAAGGGTGTGACCATGCTGGCCCTCAGGGTGTGACAGGTGTGACAGGAGGAAAGAACCAAGAAGCCTGCTCTCCCGTCATCAGAAAGCCAATGGGCATCAGTGTCCACTATGTCACAAAGCCCTCCTCAGCCTGGAGCCACGGGGCCACCTTCACGGAAGGGGCGCACTTCTTGACCATCGGCCGCTCTCCCCGGGGAAGGCCGGCAAGAATCTGATGAGAACTCACAGGGAGGAAGGACAGACGGAGTCTTTGGAACTCCCCCAACCACCTCTAGTGACGGAGACAGAGGGCAAGAGTGTGGTCCAGATGGGTACAAAGAGCCTTAGGTCAGCTGGAGAGGGCCGACTGGTAGAGGTGGGCAGGACAGAGGGACATCACAGGACACGTGGCTGGGACTCACCTGGCCAGGTTGTGGAGGCATGAGTAGCCATAGGAAAAGAAAGAACAGTCAGACCCCCAGCTCCCAGGTGCCTGGCCCAGATCCTGGATTGAAGACCCTCATCTTCTACACACGGAGCTGATGCCGTGCACATGGCCTCGCGGTGGACGCAGAGGTGCTGCCCTGAACCTCGCAGTCCTTCCCAAGCCACGCCCTCTGTCCCTTTGCCATGGCCTGCCTCCTGGAACCCGAGGACTTCCTGTCCAGTGTATGGAAGCCAGTGTCATGCCTGGGACAGGCCACCGGGGCCCTGGTGTTGACCCCACAGAATGAACGGGGAATGACCCCAACAAATGGGGGCAATCAATGTGCACACTGATGTTTCAGCCTTGACGCATTCTGTTTTAGAGTTGACACCAACGTCTAGACTTTTCCATGGGGTCCTAATACCCCGTCCCCAAGGCCCCCATTGGTTCCTCCCATTCACTGGCCACCTGCCATCTCCCACCTCCCCCTGCTCCCTCTCACTCTCTCTGTCCTTCACAAAGGACCTCTGTGCTCTCATGTTGTGCCCTCTGCGTCACCGTCTTGGAGACCCCAGGTGACACCATCCTCAAAGAGGGGAGGTGCTTACCAACGCCCACTCCCAGGGCCAGCTGCCCTGGAAGGATTCCACAGACACCCTCCAGGTGGCAGTGAGCTGGCTCCGGGGCCACAGGGACACCTCCTCCACCTCTGTGCTGAGATCCAGGCCCAAGGCCGGTTCCAGACACAGGGCCTCCCTCCCAGCCACGCCCCAGGCCAGGCGGTCAGCTTTGGACACGCCGAGAGAATCATCTCCATCACGGCAAAGGAGTCGGGACATACTGTCCCGCCAACTCTAAGGATGCTCCCAGGTATGGAGCCCCAGGATTGCCCATGGGGTGAGCTGGACTGCCCCCCGCATCCACCAGGGCCACCCAGGGTACAGATTCAAGGCTCATAGGACAGGCCAAGGCCATGGCCTCTTGGGCCACATATTTCTGCTCCATGGTCCTGCCTGACTTGAGGCAGAGCTCTCAGGGGGGATGGGACCTCTGTCAGACATGAGAGGATAGAGACTCAATCCCCTGAG
>NW_005878218.1:0-4304 GCF_000147115.1 Myotis lucifugus | reverse complement strand
ACAAGCCTTCTGGACACAAGTCACCAAACATCATGTCAGACAAGGGACCTGATCAGAGGCGCTCTCTCACCCCACCCCTTAAGGGACAAGGATGAGGATGACCAATGTGGAGCCTCTTCCTGTCCCGTTCCATCCCTGGCGAGATTCAGACTCAGAGAGAGGCCCTGGGAGGGTGAAGGGATCTGTACCTTCGGTTGTTTGAGAGGAGGAAGCCATGGATGAACTTGTGGAAGAAGTCCTCCATGAATCTGGAAGGGACAACAGAGAGAAAAGACGTGATGAGACCTCAGGAAAGGAGTCCTTCCCAAAAGGGTGGGTCGGTCAGCGTGACTTTCCCATGTGCCTCCTTCACGTGCTTCCTGCCTGACCATAAGCCTCCCACTAGGCTGGATCATCGGGGTCGAAGGCCTTGGAGAGACCAGCCGCATCCCTCCACGTCTCTGACCGCCATGTACCTCCCCATCAGAAGACCTTTCCCATCCCTCCTCCTTGAGCCAGGCACTCACTGGTGGCTTGAGGTGTTGGCCTGACTCTAAAGCTTGGATAGAAAGAGTCAGGGCCCGGTTATTCAACCAGGAGGCAAGCACAGGTACTGGTACCCAGAGCACCCTCAGCACATGTTCACTGCCATCCCTGGGCACTGTCTCTTCCCCCTTGGGATACAGTGACAATGCTGGCCCTCAGGGTGCGGCAGGTGTGAGAGGAGAGAAGCCAGAAAACTGCTGTCCCGTCATCAGAAAGCCAGTGGGAATCAGTGTCCACTATTCCACAAAGCTCTCCTCAGCCTGGAGTCACGGGGCCACCTTCATGGAAGGGGAGGCACTTCTCTGACCATCGGCCGCTCTCCCCAGGGATGGCCGCCAAGTATCTGATGAGAACTCACAAGGAGGATGGACAGACAGAGCCTTTGGCATCCCCCTTCCCCTAGTAGATAAAGAGACGGAGGGCAAAAGTGTGATCCTCTTGGGGATCAAACAGCCATGGGTCAGCTGGAGAGGGCTGACAGGCAGAGGGGGCAGGAGAGAGGGACATCACAGGACACGTGGCTGGGACTCACCTGGCCAGGTTGTGGAGGAATGAGTAGCTGTGGGAAAAGAAAGGACAGTCAGACACCACGCTCCCAGGTGCCGGGCCCAGACCCGGATTGACGACACTCAGCTTCTACACACGAGCTGATGCCGTGCACATGGACTCACTGTGGACGAAGAGGTGCTGCCCTGAACCTCTCAGTCCTTCCAAAGCCACAACCTCTGTCCCTTTGCCATGGCCTGCCTCCCGGAACCCGAGGACTTCCTGTCCAGTGTATGGAAGCCAGTGTCATACCTGGGACAGGCCACCAGGGCCCTGGTGTTGACCCCACAGAATGAACGGGAATGACCCCAACAAAAGGGGTCAATCAATGTGCACACTCATGTTTCAGCCTGGACGCATTCTGATATTGAGAGTTGACACCAATTTCAGGAGTTTTCATAGGGTCCTAATACCCCATCCCCAACGCCCCCATTCGTTCCTTCCATTCATTGGCAACCTGCCATCTCCCAGCTCCCCCTGCTCCCTCCCACTCTCTCTGTCCTACACTAAGGACCTCTGTGCTCTCAGGTTGTCTCCTCAGCGTCACTATCTTGGAGCCCCCAGGTGACACCATCCTCACAGAGGAGAGGTGCTTTCCAACTGCCACACAAAGGGGACCGCTGCCCTGGAAGGAATCCCCAGACACCCTCTCGGTGGCAGTGAGCTGGCTTCAGGGGCCACAGGGACACCTCTGCATGTCTGTGCTGAGCTCCAGGCCCGAGTCTGGTTCCAGACACAGGGCCTCCCTCACGGCCACGCCTCAGGCCAGGCGGTCAGTTTTGGACGCGCCGAGGGATCCATCTCCTTCACGGGGAAAGGAGCCAGGACATCCTGTCCTGCCAGCTCTAGGGATGCTCCCAGGTAGGGAGACCCAGGATTGCCCAGGGCGGTGAGCAGGACTGCCCTCCCCCCATATCCACCAGGGTCACCCAAGGTGGAGTTCCACGGCTCTGGGGACAGGACAAGACCATGGCCTGCTTGGCCCCTTATTCCTTCTCCTCGGTCCTGCCTCACTTGAGGCAAAGCCAGTGGAGGTGATGGGACCACATCTGCCACACAGGAGAGGACGGGCACTCTCATCCCCTGAGGCTGAGTCTGCACATGGCTCTAGGCAGGTCCCAGGAGGCCTCCAGGGCTGACCATAGCAACGGGATAGGGCCTTGCCTGAGCCTCCTCCCTGAAGCACTCTGGAGACAAGTTATCAGCCAACCATGTCTAACAAGGACCTGGTCAGAGACCCTCCTCTGGCCCCACCCCCCTACAGGGACAAGGATGAGGATGGCCCATGTGCTCGGAGCCTCTTCCTGTCACGTTCCATCCCGGGCGTGATTCAGACACAGAGAGAAGACCTGGGAGGGGAGAGGGTGCTGTACCTGTTGCTGTTGGAGAAGAGAAACTTGTGGAAGCAGTTGTCCATGTGTCTGGAAGGGACAACAGATAGAAAAGTCATTGGTTAGGCCTCAGGAAAGGAGTCCTTCCCAACAAAAGGGTGGGTCGGTCAGCGTGACTTTCCCATGTGCCCCTGGACGTGCTCCCTGCCTGTCCACAAGCCTCCCGCTCGGCTGTGTCATTGTGGTCGAAGGCCTCGGAGAGACCGGCTGCATCCCTCCACTTCTCTGACCGCCATGTTCCCCCCCATCAGATGACCTTCCTCATCTCTCCCCCATGAGGCAGGCACTCACTGGTGGCTTGAGGTGTTGGCCTGACTCTGAAGCTTTAATAGAAAGAGTCAGGGACTGGTGAGTGAACCTGGAGGCAATCACAGGTCCATCTAGGATGGAGTTCCGCGACTCTTTGGACAGGCCAAGACCATGGCCCACTTTGCCACTTATTTCTTCTCCAAGGTCCTGCTTCACTTGAGGCAAAGCCCTCAGAGGTGATGGGACCAAGTCTGCCAGACAGGAGAGGAGGGGGACTCTCATCCCCTGAGGCTGAGTCTGCACATGGCTCTCAGCAGGTCCCAGGAGGCCTCCAGGGATGACACATAGCAACAGGGGAGGGCCTTGGCTGAGCCTCCTCCCAGAAACCCACTGGAGACAAGACTTCAGCCAACCATGTCTAACAGGGACCTCGTCAGAGACCCTCCTCTGGACCCACCCCTCTACAGGGACAAGGATGAGGATGGCCCATGGGGAGCCTCTTCCTGTCACGTTCCATCCCAGCAGTCATTCAGACTCAGAGAGAAGCCCGGGGAGGGTGGAGGGTCCTGTACCTGTTGCTGATGGAGTAGAGAAACTTGTGGAAGAAGTCCTCCATGAATCTGGAAGGGACAACAGAGAGAAAAGACGTGGTGAGCCCTCAGGAAAGGAGTCCTTCCCAAAAGGGTGGGTCGGTCAGCGTGACTTTCCCATGGGCCTCCTGCACGTGCTTCCGTCCTGACCATAAGCCTCCCGCTAGGCTGGGTCAACGGGGTTGAAGGCCTGGGTGAGAACAACCTTATCCCTCCACGTCTTTCACCGCCATGTTCCTCCCCATCAGAAGACCTTTCCCATCTCTCCCGCATGAGCCAGGCACTCACTGGTGGGCTTAATGTGTTGGACTGACTCTGATGCTTGGCTACAAAGAGTCAGGGCCTGGTGATTGAACCAGGAGCCCAGCAGAGCTCCTGTTAGCCAGAGGACGCTCATCACATGTTCACTGCCAGCCCCCGGGCACTGTCTCTTCCCCATTGCGATGCGTGTGTGCCTATGCCTGCCCTCAGGGTGCGGCAGGTGTGACAGGAGGAGAGAACCCGGAAGCCTGCTGTCCCGTCATCAGAAAGCCAGTGGGCATCATTGTCCACCTTCCCACAAAGCCCTCCTCAGCCTGGAGCCACGGGGCCACCTTCACGGAAGGGGCGCACTTCTTGACCATCGGCCGCTCTCCCCCGGGAAGGCCGGCAAGAATCTGATGAGAACTCACAGGGAGGAAGGACAGACGGAGTCTTTGGAACTCCCCCAACCCCCTCTAGTGACAGAGACAGAGGGCAAGAGTGTGGTCCAGAAGGGGTACAAAGAGCCTTAGGTCAGCTGGAGAGGGCCGACCGGTAGAGGTGGGCAGGACAGAGGGACATCACAGGACACGTGGCTGGGACACACCTGGCCAGGTTGTGGAGGTATGTGTAGCCGTAGGAAAAGAAAGGACAGTCAGACACCCAGCTCCCAGGTGCCTGGCCCAGATCCCGGATTGAAGACCCTCATCTTTGAGAGCATTATGCTAAGTGAAATAAGCCAGTCAATGAAGGAAAAATACCA
>NW_005878217.1:0-7883 GCF_000147115.1 Myotis lucifugus | reverse complement strand
GCTGCTGATTCGAGAATAATGTAACATATCTCATTAATCAGCAGCATGGCGCCTGAACCTTGGTTGATTTTGTTCTTTGGGCTCAGCACTCCTCAGTGCTTAGCATGCACACGTGGCCTGTGGGTGCCTGATTGGACGGTGCAGTGACAGAAGGCTTGGCCATCCCCATATCACTGGCCGTCTTTTTACAACCAGCTGACGTAGATAATACCAAAATGGCCATCTTTGTGCATGTGACCTTTTTCTCCTTTTGGAAGTAGATTCCCAGCAGTGGAATCACGGGAGCGTGTGGTGTTTGAGACATTGTCCATCTGTGTTTTAGCTGCTCTCCCGCCTCAAGGGAAACTTGGAGGGAGAAAACCATCACCTACAGAGCCAAAACCAAAGGTTGAAAGAGCAGAACCAGAGGCTTCTCCAGGAGGACGTGGAGAACAAGGACCAGCACCAGGAGGAGCAGCGGCAGTACGTGTGAGGGGTGTGGGCTGACGGATGCCCGTCAACAGCAGGCGGGACTAGACTGCGCCATTCTGGGCAGCAGAGAACCCCCTGGGCGCATTGGTGTCCCAGGCAAGGGGACAGACCATCTTACCAGCACATCCTTCTCGTTTTCCTGGGAGTGGTTCCAGATTTCTGCAAATAGGGGTGGTTGGCTTTGTTGGCTTTACAGAGACACTTCCCTCTGCCAGGCGCTTCTTAATCTGCTTTTGGGATCAAGGTCAATTTGAAAAATACAACAGTGGTAAAGAGAGGTTCCTAGGGAAGGACTTCAGATCACAGGCTGAGCCCTTTCTGTGTCGGTTTTTCCCTTAATGGGCTGCAGAGTGGGTTGTTGGTGCACAGTGGCTGTCCTCCCTCTGCCCAGGTTGTCTTTGTGGACAGTCCTGGCCCTGTGAGATACACAGAACCAGTTACCTGGTCTCCAGGAACCAGTAGGGGTGATGGGATGTGAGCAGAGCTGTGTGCACACAAACAGATGTTGAGGAGCTTCCTGGAAATGGAAGGAAGCGTGGTGGTGGGAGTTGAAGTTCTGTTGCTGACACGGATGGGCAGAAAGCTAGCCTGTGTGTGTGGGGAACTGGAGGGGGCCGGGGGAACGTGAAGGTGGAGCTTCACGTTTTCTAGGCGCAGGGAAGGTGCAGGGAGTGGCAGGAAGGGAGCTGGAGGAGGCAGCACTTAGCCGTGGAAGACTGCCATACCTGGCTAATGAGTCAGATTCACTGGGAAGTGGGTGATTAAGGGATGCTGGTGTACAGGGCCTAGGAAGCTGCCAGAAATGAGGGCAGGAGGAAGAGCCTTGATGCTGGAATCCTTGTGGTTTGGAAGTCAAGTCATCGGAGATGCATCTTGTGGGTCCACGGTGGTCTTCACCCCTCGGTGCTGTGCTGTTGGGACTGTCCTTCCTTGTGATCGGGAATGGCTGGCCAGTGTGGGACAGAGGGACATGGCCACAGTGACCACTGGGTACTGTCCCAGATCCCCGGGGTGATGCTGCTGTTCACTGTTCTCCTGGATTCGTCTGCTCATCTACAGGGGACTCAACATCTACCAAGGATGGTTGACATGGGAAACCAAGGATGACTGAAATGGGAAACTGCACTGTACTTTTAGGGTAGAAGTGAGAGTTTGTAGCCTGAAGTGGGCTCTCTATAACGCAGCTGCTAAAAATTACCAGCAGAGGTTGGGCAGGTGCAAACTACAAGAGTGGGGACCTGGTACCCTGGGGATGATCTGATGAGGGTTTTGCATTAGAAAGTGTCTGCAGGAGGCCAGGGAGTGGGCAGGCTTCCTGAGCCTGCTCCAAGCAGAGTCATCCCCAGCCCTGGGATAGCTGGGCCATGAGTTTGCGGGGCTGGGGGACAGCTATGGGAATAGAATAACACAGACTAGAAGAACAGAGGCCGAGCCGAGGGTGCTGGGAGCAGAGCAGGTCTGTGGCCAGGGACCCAGTGGTTTCCAAGCGATCACTTCTCACGGGTGCTCACTATGCGGTGAACTCAGGGAAAAGCCCTCATATTAGGAGGGGCCTGGGCACCTTCTTGACTGAAGGAGCCTGAGCAGCTGTCTGGATGCCTAGGACTCATTTTCAAGCAGGGAAAGCCGGGGTCTGAGCTGTCAAGGCCACATGGTTGAAGAGAGGCAGGAACAGGACAGGAGCCAGCGGCCCAGTGGGTGGAGCTGTATAGCGAGCACTGCGTGCATGGCTCCTAGACAGACAACAGGAAAGCATGCCATGTCTTCTGCTTCAGGAAAGCCAGGCTTCCTCTCCCAGGAGCGGGGGTGCCCTCTGGCAGCCCAAGGTTTAAGAGGCTCCTTTCTGTGTTTTTAAAAATGTGAACTGACTTCCCACATTTAGAAATTAAAAGATTTTGCTTCAGAGCCAGGGCTTCTGGAACCTTTGGGAAAAGCAGTCAGAAGCTCCACCACATGGAGAGTGGTGCTCCTTTGCAGGCCCCGTGTAGGGTCCCAGGTTGCACCAAGCGCTCAGCCTCGCTGCAGCCCCCACTCCTCCCTCAGTTCCTCCCAGGCCGCTTTGCTCCTTATCTTCTCTGTCTGGCTCCCAAAAGGCTTTGAGTTTGCTTCACTAGAAGTGTTAGCAGAAGCCCAACATTGGAGTGGGTCTAGGTTGGAGGTCTGACTTTGCTAAACTGACCTTTTTAACCTGATGCCTGTCTAACTCAGTGAGGGCAGGCCCCTCCCACCACTAAAGCTATCGTTGGTCTGCACCTGCAGGAGCTAGCCTAGCCCTGAGTCTGACCCGAGGGCCCAGCATCCTGAGCTGACCTGGCCCGAACCCTCGGGGTTTCCCAGCTTGAGTTTCAGGTGGTTCGGGGTCTCTCTCTTGATGTGACCCACAGCCTGACCCTAGGTATTCAGTCGTCTCCTTGATGAGTTAGGCTCCTGGACCCATGTCACATGTTTCCATCCCCATATTCCCAACTCAGGGGTCATGGTGGTCATGAGCACCGTGATGTCTGAGTCCCAGAAACACACAGGCTCCTTCTGGGCCAGGTCCTAGGTGGGGTGTTGAGTCAATTTATGTGTTTTATTTTAAAAACCGGATTGTTCTTCTCTCTCCTCTATTTAGAGACAAATTAAATGCCTTACAGAGACAAAATGAAAAACTGGAAGAAAAAAGCATGGCTCAGGACAAGTTCCATGATCCAGCGCCAAAGAAGTGAGTTGACTTAAGCATCAGTGGCTTACACACAGGACAGAAAGTTTGCTTTTTCATGAGCAGGTGAAGCTGTAGCATCTAGAGCAGTGGCCAGTTTGTTGGGCCTGTACCTTCTGCTCTATGGCAGTTCCCTGTGTGCAGGTCCCTCCCAGCAGGGAAAGAATTTAGAGTTTCTTTCGGTCCCACCCTCCATACTCAGGGTTATCCTATGAGGGATGGTGAATGCCAGCTGGCCAGGAGCCTGTTTAAGGGCAGAGTCTGTGCTTTTAGAGCCACTAAAGCAGGCATATCAGCCTTTGTCTTAAGTTTGCGGGACTTAGAAAACCAGGTTTCTATTTTGGGATGGAAGCTTGGGTCAGATGCTGGACGACCACCCCTGTCTTCAAGCACAGGAAACTTTTGTTCTGACCACCATTCCTCTGGGTTCACTGTACCTGACCCGAGTCCAGGGCAATTTCACAAACACATTCCCTTCCCCAGAGAGCAGCAGCCCAGGTGGTGGGCCGATTTGATCCCTGAGACTGCCGGCCTCCATCCAGCAGGGCTCCCCCTGGGCCCGAGCCTGAGCCCAGGAGCTGGGCCTTCCCATTGTCCTGTCCCAGCCCAGCCTTGAGGTTAAAACACCATGAATCCGGCAGGGCCTCTCTGTAGAAATCACAGAACCACAGAATTTCGGAACCTCTGCCTGACCCTTCTGTTGACAGGGAAATTGAAGCACTGATGAGGAAATTGAGTGGCTTCTATAAGCACAGTGCTGTTTCATGGCAGAGCCAGGACCAGAACCTAGCTATGGTCCCTGTTACATTAGAATGCTTCATTTCCTGTTAGCTGGAATGAATTACCTTTTACATTCACAGTTTTAATTTATTTACTTATTTTTCTAATCCTCATCTGAGGATATTTTTCCCATTGATTTTTAGAGAGAGTAGAAGGGAGGGAGTGAGGTGACAGCGGTGGGAGGGAGAGAGAGAGAGAGTGAAAGAGAGAGTGTGTAGAGAGAGAGAGAGAGAGAGAGAGAGAGAGAGAGAGAGAGAGAGATGAGAGAGACCCATCAATTGGTTTCCATCTGCACACACCTCGACCGGGGCCGGGGATCGAACCTGCAAACCAGGTATGTGCCCTTGACGGGGGATGGAACCCACCACCCTTCAGTGCTCAGGCTGATGCTCCAACCACTGGGTAACTCATCCAGGGCTCACTGTTTTTACTTGAAGGGGTCCACTCTCCTGCCCTCTTCCCCTCACCCAGATTCCTCAGTGCCGGGAGTGGGCAGAATATGCCAGCCTATTTCACGTATTATTAACTCTATCAGAAGGTGAGGATGTCCCTGACTCTTTCTAAAAATGGCATTTTGGTGGAATTTTGCCAACCAGCATGATTAGGTTAGTATAGCACCACTTCCTGCACTTGGCACAGTAATTAAGAGCTGAAAGCTGGGTTTGAAATTCTGTTCTCCCGAGTGGCCAGTGTGGGTTCCTGTACGATGAAGGCTTCTACCACCCCTGGGTCTGTGCGAATTAACTGCAGATTGTGTGCCATCTCCTGAGCCCCAGGTGGGGTGAGCGTGGTGACGGTGAAGAGCACCTGCTTTCTGAACCAGATTAACCACCACCTTTACAGGCTGGTGATGGAAATTCCAGTTCACATAGGGCACCCAGACACCTGCTGGAGGGGCAGTGAGGGTTGGCTGTGTCCCTAAAAAACCTACCACTTTACAGGAAAAAGCACTGGATTGGAGCCAAATTCTTACTCAAACTCATCAAACTAAAGAAAGGGGGTTCCAGAGAACGACGGAAGTCAACCTCAGAGAGGCCTTCCTGGCCGCTGGGGTCCTCAGACCAGGCCTTGCCCAGTACTTCTCAGCCTCTTCAATCGCAGCTGGAGCCCCTCCAGGCCACCCCATGCTGCTCAAAGTGAACAGAAGAGCAAGAGACCTGCAGGGAGCCCAGGGGAAAAGGTAGGAGGGGCTGACCTGTCTGCAGGCGGGAAGTGAAGGGCAGGAACTCAGGTCTCCCTCAGGGACAGGGGAGAACCAAGGAGACTGCCTCTGTGTGCACATGTGTGTGTGTGTGTGTGTGTGTGTAGGATGCTGAAGTGTGTGTAGGATGCTGAAGGGAGTGTGCTCCACACATGCACATCTGTCTCCTTAGGAATGTGAACACCCAAGTAGGAAATATAACCCCCAGTCAGTGTTGCTGTACTTTCGTCCCAGAACAATTCAGGTCCTTTAGTATGAGGAGCCTAATGCCTCATAGACACTGTGGTAGGGACTCAAATATACAGAGCTGGTGTCCACACAGTTACTGCAGAGACAAGCTCCACAGCAGAGGATTTTGTGGTTCCCTGTTTCCTCCAGGCCTACAATAGGCCACTTCTGTAGGGAGATCCGCGGTGCATTTCACACGTGAGGACAGCTGCAAGGTCTTCAGCAAGGCCTCCTGAGGCTCTGATCTTCCTGTCACTTTGACAAGCGGGTCTGGTTTTCTTCTCTGACCTGATCTGGCCTTGAGCCCTGCCACCATGGGGAGCACTGCAGCTCATCATTCAGGGTTGTCACGTGGAATTGCCAGAGGTTCTGAAGTGGATTCCTAGTTGCATGTGCTGTATGTATTTCATGGAATCTCAGAGGCTGTTAGGACAAGGGTGCTCACATAAGAAGAAGATAAATGTGTTGTGGCAGTGACGATTTTGTCACAATTGCCACCAGGACAACAGTGACTGTGAGTCAGAATCGAAGCTGCATCCTGATTTCAGAGATGTTAAGGTTTGGGAGAGGGGGTGTTGGGGTCCAGCCCCAGCAGGTCTAGGGGTTCCCAAAGGTGTGGATGGAGTCAGCGAAGAAAGAATGACACGGAGACAGTGTTCAGTTGATCAGCAGCCTAGCCAGGTTTTCTAGTCATGTTTTCTAGCCAGGTTCTGTCCAGGTTCTCTAGTCAGTTCTCCAGCAAGGTTCTGTCTTTATTCTCCTGTTACATCTGTATTTATACCAATTGATTTTAATCCTATCCATTCTATTCCAAAGGTTACGATGTTTGTTATCTCCATTCCAAGGTCACTACTCTATTGTTCTGTTAAGCTACAAGGAAGTAACTGAAGGAGATTATCCTCAGTAAAGATTATGTAGCTTAAGAGTGATTGTTCATAGTTAAAGTGGTTAACTACTGGCCAGGCACTTAGTTAAGGGTTTTTACTGATTTATTCCCTTTCTTAGTCCTGTTAATCCCTAACTCCAGGGAAAAATCCCCACCTGGAGAAACAACCTTTCTCAGAGAGGTGACCTTGGTTAAAACATATAGCGTTAAGTAGGGGAGCAAACATATTAAGAACAGTATGCCATATAAACCAGGTCCCTTGAAACATATGCTGTGCAGATGGTTCTTCCCTGCAGCGACTATGTCAAGCAGCAATGATGGACCGGCTTCCGGCAAGGGAGAAAGTGCATCCTACTTGCCTTAAACATGGCTGAGTTTTCAATTTACTTTTAAATATCATTTCATACATGACTTACCTATAAACCTGCCAAACATGCACCCTGAGAATTTAAATTTTATGAAGGACACCAGGACTTCCTGAGGACCAGCCCAGGCCTGAGACTCATGCCCTCTCAGGGGCGGCCGTTACAGCACCAGAGCCTGTGAGAAGCTGCCTCCTGAGTGTGACCTGTGCACATGCCTTTCTGGCTGACATTTACCACTTCAGGACCTCGAAATGCAAAAAAACGAAGTGTGCACACACATCCATACCAGTGTTTAGGGACTTATGCTCTCATTCCCAGTCTTTACAGGAGGTGAATTAGGTCAAATGCTCACATGCAGGGAAATGATAATGAAGCTTATTAACATTTATCTTGAGGTGTCTGTTGCCAAGGGTTCTCATGGGGGCTACATAATTTTTTTTACATTCAACACCTTCCTTTGTGTTATTGTCTAATTTGACTTAATTTACGATAATCAGCCTAATAGAGCTAGAAAAACTTTCAGAGAAAAGATGCTTGACTGCCCTGGCCGGTTTATCTTAGTGGTTAGAGTGTCAGCCCTCAGACTAGAGAGTCCAGGGGTCGATTCTGGTCAAGGACACATGCCTGGGTTGCAGGCTCAATACCCGGCCCAGCTGAGGTGTGTGGGTGGCACCCAATTGATGTGTCTCTCTCACAGAAATGTTTCTCTCTCTGATTCTGCCCTCCATCCCACTCTCCCTGAAAAAAATATCCTCAGGTGAGGATTAATAAAACAAACAAACAACTGTTTGGATTCTTGAGTGAGGAGGTCAGTGGTAGATATTAGTAACGGCAGCCATGTAATGGGGGCTCTTTCTGGGCTCAGCAATCTTTAGCTAGCTTCATACTTTATGTCTCTCCTTTAGTCCCAACTGCCATGTGGAGCAGGCACGATTCCTATCCCCTTTTCAGCGCTGGGAGAGTGAGGGTTGACAAGGTTAAGCACTTTCCCAGAGAATAAGGGGTGGTGCTGGGAACTGAACCCGGGTCTGACAGATTTCGGAGCCTGAACTCTTATCCACTGTGAGCACTGCCTGCAGTTAAACCTGCTTTGGTCCCTGAAGGTGTTGACCAAGCCTGGGGCACCAGCATTGCCTAGTGGGTCCCCTCTCCTGTGGTGTGAGCTGTGGCCACCAGGTGGTGGTGTGGAGAGAGAAATAACTGGTGCTTCTATGAACTTGAATCCTAAGTCAGAAATCGGATAAGTCAGTT
>NW_005878216.1:0-7885 GCF_000147115.1 Myotis lucifugus | reverse complement strand
AGACAGCATTAATACCTACATCTGTGGGTTGTCATTTTTTGGCCTGTAACTACTATGTGACTTCATGAAATCCAGTAATATGGATTGGAAATCCATAAAGACCCTGTGGGTGAGGTTTAAGTTGAGTGAGATTTCAAATACTCTCAGTAACACACAGGATTTGAATATTCATTTTTAGATGGATATAGGAGAAGAGTTTGCTAAATTCTCCTTTGGATCAAAGTACATAGAAAAAGATCATGGTATTTTTGAAAAGTATTACATCACTATTTTAATGCTGGTATCACCCATCTTCACATGCTGACTTCCTAGGCCAAAATAAATTTTAAATTGGAATAACTTAGTTTAACACGAATAGGCAAATGTAAGTTTTCTACTACTGAGAGGAAATAAAGTGTTGAAAACTGAGATCAAAAAAGTTGTTTGCATAATCTAACTTTTTGATTATAAAGTTTGTACCTACTAATTATCAATTTTACATGAATGAAATCATGCTATACATATTGTTTTCTAACCTGTTCTTTTTTTATTTTCACTCGACAATATGTGATAACTATTTCTCCATGTCAGGACACATAAATGCTCTATATGTTTTTTAATTAGTGTGTAGTGTCTGTTGTATATTTGCCTAACTAGTTGCCTAACTAGTTTTGGAGATTTAATTTGTTTCCATATTTTACTTATCCTATATAATAAAAGCATAATATGCAAATTGTCCCCTTGACCGGAGTTCTTCTGGGAGTTTGACTAGGGGACAGGCCAGCCAGGGGAAGGGAGGGAGTACCCAGTCAACAGCTGCTAGGGACCCTACCAGTGCACAAATTTCATGCACTGGGCCTCTAGTCTTTAATACAATCTCAGGTGGGATTCTCCTTGCAGTCATTGCAAAGAGAGTAGTTTTTATAGTCATCTAATTTGAATAATTTTCTACATTTGTTTGTGTTAAATAAGCCGTGTTTCATACTTTAAGAAGTCTTTCACAGACTGGAAATTGTGACTAGAACTTTTCTTATTATTTAGCCATAACATCTCAAGGTTGTATATGTTTCATTTTAGTGGATCTTCATTTGAGATCTGGTATGTGATCACTTTTTAAATTTTCCCTAAAGTTTCATATTTTAAAAATTAAGACATAATTAGAATAGAATTCTGCATGTAACTCTGTTATAAATTCCGAAAGAAAATATTGTTCATAAAATGTATAGTTTTATTTTTGTATTGTATTTTACTAGTGTACACAGAGACTTAACTATAATTTAAAACATAGTAGGAAAATAACGTTTTATACTGTGGTATGGATAGAATATATTTGTACTATATTAGGGAAAGTAGGTTTCAGTATTTGTATCAACAAGTCATATACCTAGGTTTGGCTGCTTTTATAAAAGAGGATATGATTATTTAATATAAAACTCATTAACTTTAGGATGACTATTTTTTGTCTTTTATCTTCAAGCAAGGAGTTATGGTTCAATTGGTTAAGAAATAATCAGGTGTGCTCTTTTAATCTTTGGAAAATACTTTTAAAATAAAATTTTATTCTTCTGGGATGGAGACTTTTAAAAGACTATTTTAAGAAATTTGGTATGGAGGATATTTTTTTGGGAAAAGGGTGATGAAGCTCTCAGTACAGTAGAGAGAGCAAGAGCTCAATACTTAAATGCCAAAGGAATGAGTTAATGATTGAATGACTCAATGGTCCACGAATCTTCTGTAAAGGAGTCAGCAGATGCTTATGCTACAGATGGCTGCTCTCTAATGATAATAGGGCATCTGATCCCTGAGTTACATTTTAGTATCGTCTTGGGGAAGACACTGAATGTACTTCTATTTTTTAGGCACTAAAACATTAAAAAAGGCTCTGACTGACCTCTTACTCTTGCAGATCTTAATATCATGTTAGGACACTGTCAGTTACCACGGTAGAAGGGACAGTAAAAGTGACAGCACGGGGAAACATGGAGGAGAATAGACACTTGAAGGGATATTGATTTATATGAATATGAATCATTTATGGTTACTTAAACATATATACATGTTCTTCAAGTGTTCTCAGAGCAGGGAAACCATGAAATGTGGGAAGGACTTTGAAAGGCAGAAAAAAGTGAGGATGAGCGAGCAGGAAGTGTTGAGAGAAGACTCAAGTCTGTTTGGAGTGTGAATGCTTAAGGAGGAGAAGTAGGTGCTGAGACAGGAAAGAGAGGCTTCCATGAAGGAGTCATAAATGAGGATAACCTTGAGTTACAGATTATTGGATCTACAACTGCACTGTCCAATATGGTAGCCACTAGTTACATTAAAACATGCTGTAAGTGGAAAATTCATACCAGATTTTTAAGACTTAGTGTGAAATAAAATGATGTAAAATGTCTCATTAATACATTTTATACTAATGACATGTTAAAATAATATTTTAAATTCAGTTAAAATGTATTATTAACTATATATTATTACATATATTATAAATATTAATTTCACTTCTTTCTCTTTACTTTCTTTCATGTGGCTACTAGACTTAAAATTACATACTTAGCTCACATACATGGTATCTATTTGTGTCTTCATTCTATTTCCATTGCATGGTGCTAGTCCAGACTTTTATCTGAAAGTAATGCCTTTGGGGCATTGGAGGGATAATGGTGAAGGTTTGGACTTATGTTTGGTGTGACATTGCTTCAGCTGCACTGAAAGGTATAGTCAGGCATAGAAAATGTAGGTTTGGTGCTTGGAGAACAGAAAGTAGAGACATCTCACAGAGTTATTCACCTAGAAATGTGTGTGAGGCTACACTCTGAAGGTATGAATATGAATGTCATCTCCTAGAGAGGAAGTGGCTTCAGGGGAGAGTTAGGAGGATCAAACTGAGCTAAGTCAGGTTGAGCATGACTTTTATCTTTGAATTTTAAAGACTTATGTAATTTCTAGAGATATAATTTCTAGAAAAGGTACTGGCAGAAAAACAAAACAAAACAAACGCCCACCACCAGCAACCTTTTGCCTCATTCAGTGACTATTGCACTGTTAAGGACCAACTTCAAGAGATGGATTCAGAAAGCTGAATCGCCCAGGGATATTCTTCCCTTATATGTACACATTGTAAAGAATTCAATCCATAGTTAAGCAAAGAAAGATACCTTGAGAGATGGAAGATTGGCGATAAGAAATATTAAATAACTCAATTAGAAGGTACACATCTTAAATGATTCTCTATTGTCATGCCTACATGTGCTTATGTGGCAGAATGAGATTTTTTTTTAAAAAGTGAATTGATCGCAACCCTCCAAATGGGAGGCAAATAAAATTCTGCCAAGCTGTGTAACCTCTACCTGAAGGGATAATTTGCTAGTCCTGGCATTTTCAGGCAACGATGATGAGCTGGCCCACTGCTTATGTTGATGGAAGGATGAAAAGTTTAGCCTCATTTCCTATGTGTGATTGAGACATTGAAACTTTCCATGGTTTCACTGCTGATTGTATTAATGGAAGGGCTTGCATCACAAGCAGCCTGTGCCCAGGCTGACTCTAGGCAAAGCCAGAACTCTACTCAGAACCAAGACACACCATTCATTAAAAAAGAAGGACCACACAATGGTGGTGCTGGGAGTCTTGCTGCTAAGGCCAGCTATGTAATTAGTGGGGACAGACTGAGAAGTTTGGATACTTTATACTTAAAAAATCAAAGTATAAAATGAGCTATATGAGTCCTAACTTAGATTTAGCCTTTTTATAAACTCTGGAAGAAGAAATAAATTTTGTAATTTAATCAAGTGAGGAAAGCAATGCACAAATTTAGATGTTCAACCATTCAACCCACCAGGAAGGTACTGGTGCTTTTGGATCCACAAATTTGATCAGTTAAGATATTCCAATTTATCTTTCTTTCAGAGTCTGAGGAAAACACTGTCTCATCCTTTGAGCCATGGAAAAATTAGCCCTTCTGTGACTGGGCCATGGGCTTTTAAACTTTAGGACCTATTAAGAATAACTCAGTGAACTTACTAAAATGCAAATGCCTGGGTCTCTGTATCAATAGCTCTTCAATAGTAACCAAGAATGTGCTTTTTTTAATATTCACCCTAGGACACTTTGCTGAAGAAGGTCTTGGACCCTAGTTCTAAGTAATGATTTTCTAGGATAAGGCATCTATCTGACACCTTAAAATAGAACAGAATGCTAATTTGCATGAGGTACTGATGTTTTAGTATCAATGGATGCTGTTAAGGTGTACATGGCTACTTAACTCCTGTTGTTTTTGTAAACCATGATTCCACATGAAACCAGCCAGTAATTGAATATATGTCTGAAGTCACACATACTGCATCTATCCATGGGTACATTTTATCCAATAAGTAAAAATATAAACACAGAAATGTTTACATAAAATTTTTAATCTTATTTTCTGTGGTTGCTATTTACACCTTATAGCTAACCATGATTTTACTGGCTTCAAGCAAACCAATATCCAGAAACATCTCATACATCAGTTTTTGTCTTTCTAGGAAGTCAAAAGGCATGGATTTGCAATAAATGAGTAGCAAATGACACAGCAATACAGTTTTGTATTATAACATATATAACACATTTTCTATCACTGATATCTATCTTATATGAATTTATCCACTAAGTTACTCAGTAATGGGACACTGTTGTGGCATATTAATGAATCCGCACTCCCCCTTTTTCCACTGATGACATATTTGCAGTAGTCACTGGGACCTATCCCTACCTGGCTGCTAGATATAAAGTCTCATTATTATAAGGAACTGCTATCACAGAACACCTAGGCAACATCAATTTGGGACATAAATCAGAAAGGGTTGGAAGAAATTTTTAGGACTTACTGCTTTACTATTGTTGCTATAAAAATTTACCACAAACTCTGTGGCTTAAAACAAAACATACATAACGATCTTATAGTCCTAGGAGTCAGAAGTGCAAAATGGGTTGGCAGGATTACATTTTATCTGGAGTTTCTAGGGTAAAATCTGTTTTCTTGCCACTTCAAGTGTGAGGCTGCTTGATTCCTTGACTCATGGCCTTTTCTTCTGTCTTCAAAATCAGCAGCATAGCATCTTCAAATCTCTCTGACTCTGACTGTATCTTTCTTTCATTGGGACTATTGTAATGATACTGGCCCACCCAGTAATTCTGGATAATCTCATCACAAGGTCCTTAACTTAATGCCATTTGTAAAGTCCCCTTTGTCATGTACTGTAATATCTTCACAGGTTCCATGGGCTGGGTTGTGGACATCTTTCAGGAGGCATTATTCTGTCTGCTTCATCTACCACAGATAAACCCTTCGTTGAAGAAAGGAGTCAGTGGGGACTCAAGAGAGTTTGGTGTTGCAGCCCATTTCAAGTTCATTATGAGAATACCCAAGCAACTTGGGCATCTGCAAATAGATGATATTTTTCTTCTCATTTCATGAGCAGAGCCCAAGAAAACAAACAAAATTTCCTGCCCTAGAGAACATAATGGAGGGATTGGTAGTTTAGGTGCAAATACACAGGCAGCACTACCACCCTTGATTCTCTGCTATCCTTAGGGTGTTGGAGGAGAGCACCTATGAATTCTCAGTGACACACAGAGGTGCTTAGAGGTGGCTGAGAAAAAGTGAACTAATTCAAATGGGTCTCATGGCTAGAGTATACAGAGTGCCTTAACCAATGATCTGAAACCTGTGTGCCAGTTGTAAAGTATCACCACTGTGAGGACAGATAGGGTGGTATTCATCCAGTGGCTGTCAGCGTGGACAACTGATGACAACCAACAGATCCCTCCTCAGTGACATGATGCTATGGAAGCTCTCCAGGAATTTGATGCCTCTCTGGAGGACATGGGAAGGAAAAACTCAGTAGATATTTGTAATGACTAATTTTCTGCCATTAGGTGTGCATGCAGTTGAGTTTTCTGCCACTAGGTGTTCATGCAGTTGAATTTTATGATTTAGTCAATTTTTGAGAACTCTTCAGAATTTTAGATATAACCTCATGGAGATCCTAGGGAAAATTCAGATACTAGTAGAGCGTCTTTAGCTCTCATTTATTCTTCCCATATTTTGTTTACTTTTTGTTTTCTTTCTTAATCCTCTATCTGGATATCCTTTATTAAAAATTTAGTGCTCTAAATCTTGGCTCAATGATAATTTATTTGCTTATATAAGTAGAAAATCCTGTGAGAATGGGAGCTTTAGGGTTGGTTTGATTCAAATATTAATGACTTGGATCCTATTAAGATGGCAGTCCCATGCCTCTGGATCTCTCAGTGCTGTCCTCTGCACATTCAAGTTGCCCTGGGCTCGTTTATCGTATGATTACAACAAGGGTGTCAGATATAGAGTCCACACTGTAGTTCTTGCATAGATCTAGGGGAAGATGGAATTTCCTCTCCCAACCATGAAATAATCATCCGGAATCTTACTTTGGCAAGAGAAATTTGGTACCCACCCACTCGTAAACCATTAACTATGTCAGAGGAATCCCATGTTCTGATTGGCTGAGGCCTTAGTTATGTTATCATACCTGAATCAATAAATGACCCAAATGGATTAATTTCATTAGTCCAACTTTGAAGATGGAGTGGGGAAGGCAATCTTTCTCATACCACTTAGCTGCTATACAATGAAGGAGGGTTGGAAGAGATACTTTTCTTATAGTTGTCCTTATCTGTAAGAACCCTCTGTTTTCCCATCATTAAATTATCATATTCTTTTATATAATCATTTGGTATAATCTCCTCAAGATTTCCAAAGCATCAATGTTATTAATTTGATAAGCCAAATTGTTTCATTTTTTTTAAGAAAATATATGACTCATTGGAGCCAATGGGTTCATTTAATTGTACTAGAAAATTAGAGCAATTTCAGGCATAGTAGATAAGACCGACTCTGTGAAAGATTAGCAGATAGCTTATTTGGGTGCCACAAATGAGATAGTTCTTGACAAATGACTTAACATTTAAAAAATTTTGCATTTTTAAAGACTAGAGGAAGAATGGTTGTATCAATCAATGAAGGACTGTTCCTGGCTCTGATTAGGGTACTTTTGGGCAAGAGGAGTCATTGATAAACTAGAATAAAATGACTCATATTTTTATGTATTGGAAGACTCTTAACATGCACATTATTGATCTTGGGTGAGTGATTTCACTCTGTATTTGAAAGTCAAATTGGGGGCCTCTTTTTTTGCAAGTTTGTTTGACACAATAGATATTGAGTTTTTTAGGCTCCTTTGGGTCCAACCCTCTCATAAAATTATTTACTGTAATGGCTCCTTTGGAGCAGTGACAGGAGTTGATATAAATGCTGGGAAAGAACAGTTGGCTTTCCTGATTACATTTCCAGAGATGGCAAATAGAAGTTCAAGGGATTGCAAGGATTTTTAAGACAAGGCACTGTTTTTCAGATGACAAGACCACATGTCATGGAAGAACCAATGAGAGTTATTGATTCAGAATACGTTATTCTTAGGGTCTGAGGGATTTTATACACATGGATTTTTTGGGGTACAATGTATTTTATATAGATTGGAACATATATTTAAAAGTATATTGAAAATGTAGTATACAAAGTCATATGAATATTTTCATTTTATGTACAAGGTATACAAACACTAAATAAGTATTTGTTGGATAGTTAAATTAAGTAGGTATACAATTTTACCTGTTAATTTTTAATGAATTTTTAGAGTTAATTAATAATCCTCAAATATGTTCTATTTTCTTTAAAGAAGACATGGAGGTATGGTTTATGAACTTCTATTCCCATGATAATTTAGGCACTTTGTATTTAACTTATTTTTCAAGAAAACTTTTCAAGAAAATTTTTATTGTATTTCATAACATAAAATTTTTTCTTTGGCTCACCGTATGCTTGGAATGAGCA
>NW_005878215.1:0-7887 GCF_000147115.1 Myotis lucifugus | reverse complement strand
AGGTCATTTGAACAAGGTATATGGATCTGGCAGGACAGAAAGACTCCATTCATGTGCTAATTACAGTCAGTCACTAAAGCCTGTACAGGATTGGGCATTCTGAGAATGAGTATAGGCTCATGGAAAAGCGCCTGGTCAGGGGGCAGTGCCGGCATTCGTACTAATCCTTCCACACACGGAGGCTGCTTGAGATGGGGATGGCGTCGTGAGTGTACGCTTTTTCACTGTTACCCTGATGGTGGCATCCACTCATTGGTTTCACACCTGTCTTCTTCTTCCCTTAAAAACATTGTCTTTCTCTCTTCCTCTTTCTAGATTTATGGTCAATGTGACATGGGACGGCAAAGACCTGTCCTTCACTGAGGAGGGCTACCAGGTGCACCCCAGGCTGGTGGTGATTGTGCTGAACAAGGACCGAGAGTGGGAAAAGGTGAGTGTCCTGTGTGCTGAACGCGGGGGAGGGAGGAGAGCCTAGGAAACCAAGGGCTCGAATGACTTCTTTTCCCAAATCACTTCCCGTTGAGCTGCTCCAGGTCCCATCCCAAGCAACTGCCTTTGGAACAAGGAAGCCAAATATTGTAAGATGCAATGTTTGCTTCCTCCGGCTACACTGTTAATTGTGTGCTGCTCTCTCTGCCGGGTCTCAACCCTCAGGAGGAAGGGTCCTTGAAGGACTTAGGATAATTTCAAGGCGGCGAGATTTTGTTCACATCGTTGCAGTAGCAGATGTTGACTCTGTAGCAGTGATCACACCAGTTTGCCTAAACCTCATAATTGTGTTTCATGTTGACACATTTAAGCATCTGGATGAAACCCCTATATTTTCATTTACTTAGTCTTTTATTTTAAATCAACTAATTTCCAAAATTTAAGTGTGCCGCGTCTATAAAGCATAGGTTGAAAAGGAAGGTTATATTGTTTGTAAAGCACATTTTCTAGTACATATATATTAACTATAAAAAATCACTGTGCATAGAAACAATCATCTCACATACCATCTAAACCACGTCCTGAGCCAGAGAGGGGGGACTTCACAGGGATTTATGGCTGATGTCATGCATACAATGACAATATCTGTCCTGGTTGCACTCTCTCCTTCCCCCTAATTGAACTCTCAAATTAGTCACCACAATATCATATGAAGAATGAAATAAAAGAGACTGAAAAGGAAGCCTATATTGTTATCTCGTCTTTTTTGACAAGCAATGCATGACCCCACATTACTTCAGCAGCTTTATCTCCAGTTTGCTCATCAAATGGAGACCTGAGAGACTCTAGGGGAGCAGGACGATACCGGGTGTAGTGTGGGTACCATACTATAGTTAACAAGGTCAGAAGAAAATACTGTACAACCATAGCATTGACTTTGGCGGGGTGGGGTAGGGGTTAAGGACAGATTCCCAGAAGGAAATGATGAAACTTTGGAAGACTTTGACTACTACATAGGCAGCTACAAAACACACATTCCTGCTAGTGCACTTGGAAAATTCACCAACTAGACCAATCCTACATAAGACAAGTTTAAATATATTTTAAAAGATTGAAATAATCCAGAATGCATTTTTTTGACCACCACAGCATTAAAATAAAAATTAATAACAAAAATATATCTAGAAAATCAATAGAAGTTTGGAAATTAGGGAACACACTTCTAAATAATTCACGCATCAAAGAAGAATTCAAAAAGACATTAGAAAGTATTTTTGATGGAATGACAATGAAAATACAACATATCAAAATTGGAACAGTAAAGTTGATGATGTGCTAAGAGAGAAATTCATAGCTTTAAATGTTTATAATAAAAAAAGGAAAATGAAAAGTCAATGATTTAAGCTTCTTCATTAAGAAGCTAGAAAAACAAGAGTAAACACTAATGAAGTAGAAGGAAGGAAATAATAAACATAAGAGTAAAAATTGACAAAGTAGAGCACAATATGGAGACATAATCGAACAAAGCCAAAAGTGAGTTCTTTGAAAAGATTAAGAAAATTCATAATTCCTAGCAAGAATGATCATACAAAAAAGGGAAAACATAAGTACTAAAAACCAATACTAAAAATGCAAGAGGGGATATCATCACAGACATTACACATCCCACAGACATTAAAATTATTTTTTCTTTTTAAAAAATATATTTATATTTATTTCAGAGAGAGAAAGGCAGAGAGAGAGAGAGAGAGAGAGAAACATCAATGATGCGAAAGAATCATTGATTGGCTGCCGCTTGCACACCCCCCTACTGGGATTGAGCCTGCAACCTGGGCATGTGCACTTACTGGGAATTGAACCCTGACATCCTTGTTCATAGGTCAATGGTCAACCACTGAGCAACACTGGCCAGGCAACATTAAAATTATGAAAATGTTATGCCAACAAATATGTCAATGTAGATAAATGGGCAAATTACTTGAAAAACCCATAATTTTCCAATATAGACACAAAAAGAAATGGACAATCTGAATAGCTCTAAATTTGCTAAGAAATTTAATTCATAACTAAAGACCAGCCCATTTAAACAACAAGAAAAAAACAAACCCTGGCCTAGGTGGCTTCACTGTGAATTCTACCAAGATTTTAAAAAGGAATAACACCAGGCCCTAACTGGTTTGGCTCAGTGGATAGAGCATCGGCCTTTGGACTCAAGGGTCCCGGGTTTGATTCTAGTCAAGGGCATGTACCTTGGTTGCGGGCACATACCCAGTGGGGAGTGTGTAGGAGGCAGCTGATCGATGTTTCTCTCTCATCGATGTTTCTAACTCTCTATCCCTCTCCCTTCCTCTCTGTAAAAAATCAATAAAGTATATTTTTTAAAAAAAGGAATAACACCAAACTACACAGTTTTTCAACATATTAGTAGTCATAATGCAGCAATATATTAAAAAGGATACTTATCGTGGATAAGTGAAATTTACCTTAAGAATGCAAGCTTGGTAAAGCAGAAACTTATATGGTCATCTCAATAGATGCAGCAAAAGCATTAGGCAAAATTCAGTGTCCATTCACAATAAAAAGATAGATCTCTCGATCTGATAAAGGTTATCTATGAAAACCATATAACTAACATATTGTCTAATGATGAAATAATGAAAATAGATCTACAAATATACATTCAAATTGTTTGGTGAATAATTATGACAATGGGGGATAAGAAAGTCTTTTTAATAAATGGTACTAGATCAACAGGATATCCATAATGAAAAAAATAATAAACATTGACCTCACACTATACATAAAAATAAGTTAAAATAAATTTCAAACTGAAATGTAAGAGCTAAAAGTATAAAGTTTGTAGAAGAAAATATGTGAGGATATTTTTGTAATCTGAGAAAGCAGAATGCAAAAGGCAATATACATACAGTAAAAGTAATAAATTGGCCTCCGTCAAAATTTAAAACTTTCATGTTAAAAATGAAAAAGGTAAGCCACAAACTGGGGGAAAAAAAATACACACACACACACACACACACACTCTAGAGGCCCGGTGCACAAAATTCATGCACGGGTACAGTCCCTAGGCCTGGCCGGCAATTGAAGTGTGAGCATCTGGCATAGAAGGGCAAGTTCCAGCTGACCTCTGGGCTCTGGGCAACACCTGGGCCCCAGGGCCCCTACCCGCCCCCCTTCACCTGAGTCATCGGGCCCCCCGCCCGGCTCACTCAGTGCCTGGGAGCTGGGAAGCAGCCCACCCCCCGCCGCTGCTGCTGGTCTCCCATCTGCGGGGTGATCGGTGGAGCGATTGGACCTTACTCGCACCTACCTTGGCATGGTGCCACCCCCTCACCTGCTCCACCATCCCGCCGCAGTCTCGCTCTCGTTGGGGCCCATTGGAGCTGGCAGCACCTCCACTGCAGCCCACTGCCAGCGCTGTGTCGCCGTCGCTCGCCGTGTTCCGCGCCTCCCCCTAGTGGTCAGTGCACATCATAGTGAGTGGTCAAACTCCCAGTTGAACTCCTGGTCGAGGGGACAATTTGCACATTAGGCTTTTATTATATAGGATATATATTTTATAATATACTAGGGGCCCAGTGCATGAATTTGTTCACCTTGAAAGGAACTGTGGGCTGCGAGGCTGCAGTGGGCACGGGGGCGGGTCTCGGCCCATCCTCTGCACCCCCACCCGGTCTCTCCCGCTACAGCTACTATCCCTGTCTGCTGGCAGCCCCACTCCTGTCGTTGCCGCTCCCATGCGCTGATGGCGCCAGCCCTGCTTGCACCTGCTGCCAGCGCAGAGCTATTGGGGCTGACACCAGCAGTGGGTGCGAGCAGCAGCTGCTGCCCCGATCATCCCTCAGGATCAGGGGGAGGTGGAGAAGCCCTCAGGGGTGATCAGGGCCAGCAGCCACCACTCACACCTTCTGACAGCACCGAGCGATCAGGGCCAGCGCCAGGCATTGGTAGTGGGAGCGAGTGGCGGCTCCAGCGCTGACAGTGGGTGTGAGCAGGGCCAGCACCAGCAACAGGTGCAAGCGCCTGGCGGGACCGCAGCGCATGGGAGCAAAGAATTTTCAGTAACCACCAGAGGCTCGCCCCGATGATAGAAACCAGAGCCCTGCCTTGGTTTGGTGCCCCTGCTCACCTGCTCCACCATCTTGCCGCGGCCAATGCTCGCCATGTTCCGTGCTCTGCCGCCTGCCGTCGATGCCAGCCATGTTTCACGTGTGCCCCCTGGTGGTCAGCGCACATCACAGTGACTGGTTGTTCAGTTGTTCAATTGTTCCACCGTTTGGTCTATTTGCATATTAGAGTTTTATATATATAGATATTAAACAAAGGACTCATATCCAGAATATATAAAGAACTTAAGTCAATAATGAAAAGAACAAAAAGAAATTAAATGTGGAAATTGATTTAAGCATGAAAACATGCTTAACATCTTTGACATCAGTGAGATAGCACTTAACACATCCTGAATGGCTAAAATGAAGAAGAATGACAAGTGTTGGTAAGGATAGGGAGCTACTGAATATCTTATATATTGCTGGGGGCAATGTAAACTTTCAGCAACAGTGGAAAAGTATTTACGCGTTTCTTACAAAGTAAAATGTAGACAAACCTTTTGATCCAGCCATTTCACTCCTAGGTATTTGCTGCAAAGAAATGTAAACATATACCCAAAAGTAATATTTGTATAAGAATATTCATTGCAACTTTATTCATAATGGCAAAACATCAAAAAGAACTCAGATGTCCATCAGCAAGGAAATGGATAAATAAATTATGGTATATTCATAAAATGGAATGCTGCTCATTAATAAGGAATGAACTAGTAATTCCCACAACAGAGTGGATGAATTTCAAATACATTATGTTGAACAAAAGAAGCCAGACACGGAAGATTATACTGTATGATTCCACTTCTGTGAAGGTCAAGAAGAGAGAAAACTCATCTATGGGATTAGATAGCAAAATAATGGTTGCTTTTGCCTGGCCAGGGTGGTTCAGTGGTTGAACATCAGCCTATGAACCAGGAGGTCACGGTTCAATTCCCAGTCAGGGCACATGCCTAGGTTACAGGCTTGATTCCCAGTGTGGGGTGTTGCAGAAGGTAGCCTATCAATGATTTTCTCTCATCATTGACATTTCTATCTCTCCCTCTCCCTTCCTCTATGAAATCAATAAAAATATATTTAAAAAAATAGTTGCTTTTGTGGAGGAGGGTCATTAACAAGAAGGGGCACAGGAAACTTTCTAGATTTATGACAGTGTTCTCTATCTTGAACATTTACCAAAATGCATCAAAGTAACACACAAGATACGTTTATTTTATTGTATGTAATTGTACCTTAATTAAAAGAAATTTTTAAACCTTTCAAATTGTGATACTCAGTACATTTAACTACCAATGTTTACTGAATTTCCTGTTTAACTCCCAGACATGAATACTAATTATAACAACATTAGCCATTGCTTAGTGAACACCTACTCTTATTTTTCTTTCAGGTGGTACACCAAAGTACTGAGTGACAACTTTGATTATTCAGTCATTCAACAAATATTTAGTCAGTGCCTACTATGTAGGCACTATTCTTGAGGTTTGAAATCTGTGAGCAAGAAAGACAAAAAATTAATTTCTGTACTCATGGAAGTTAGATTCTAGTGTGTGTGGAGGGAGGTGGGGTGGAATTCTGTGTACATTTGTGATGTTTGAGGGAAGCATTGGGTTCTAATCAATGTCCCTAGGTGTCACCTCCTCTCTTACCTCTACTGTGCCCTGTGGCCACCCTACCACCATACTAAGTGGGTTCCTTTATGCTTCTGGGACTTGGAGTATTATTATCCTTATTATTATTATTGCTTGGAATGCTTTCCTTATCCTCACTTTTTTTGTTTGTTTTGTTTTTTAATCTTCACCAGAGGATATTTTTCTATTTATTTTTAGGGAGAGTGGAAGAGAGAGGGAAAGACAGAGAGAAACATCAATGTGAGAGAAACACATCAATTGGCTGCCTCCTGCATGAGCCCTAACCAGGGCCTGGGCCAGGGAGGAACCTGCAACCCAGGTACATGCCCTTGGCCGGAACCCTTTGATGGAACCTGGGACCCTTTGGTCCGCAGGCCAACGCTCTTATCCACTGAGCCAAATCGGCGAGGGTTATCCTCACTTTTTTTCACTCATCTTTCAGATTCTGGTTTTTCTTTCATCTTACATATGCAGAGCCCAAACGCAGGTTATTACTGTTGTTTTCTTACCCTTAATAGGAGGTACAGAACTTGAGCCCTTCTGCCTGTGATGTTGAGTTTGGGGTTATTTTTCAACCTTGTGAAGTTACACAACCTGAGGATCACTTTTAAAGCTATAAAACCATTCTCCCTGGTTGGCTATAACCAGTCCTGGGTCAGGTCAGGCTTGACTCACGCCTATAAATTTTTCGTCTTGCCTTTGGACCTAGCTTATTTGCCAGGGAGCCTGTTTATAGGGAGGCCACTGCAGGGTAAGTGATAACATCACATAAAAGAAGGCTAGCATTGATATCCTCCATTACCAGATATAGAAAATGCCCTTTTAATATTTTGTGTGTCCTCTTTCAAATTTCTGTTGAAATACAGCAATTTCTCAAAGAGGCAGCTCGGGGAATTGCTGCTGAGTTGAGCTTAGAATGTACAAATGCTTCCTGTAGCTGGTCTATTCTCTTGGTACTCAGGAGATCCAGTGTTTCAGATATAACTCCTTGTGCTTCCGGCTCGAAGACAGAGCAAGCCAGTGGAGCAGGAAAATACCAGGCATGTTTTCCTTCAAATCCGCCCCCTTGCAGCACGCCCTGGTACGGCAGGTCAGCCGAGGGCAAGGCCCGCAGAAGGGGAGATCTGTTATTCTGGGACTGAGAGGGTCTTTTCATCTCTGAGGTCACCCAGTGGCGTCACTGGAGGTAGCAGCATGGAATGAGTGTGTCTTGCAAAAGGTGACAGGCCCTTAGAAGGGGATTTGCTTTCTGCTGAGCCTTTGTGTGCGGCTGCTGTGGATTAATCCAGCGCTATGCACAATGCTTGCCTGTGTTCAGCAGACACAGCACTCTGGTTTGAGCAGGCTTTCTCTTGCAAACCAGGGCTTTTGTGCCTGTTGCCTCACCTTTTCTAAAGTGGTTTATGTCTGCCTCGGAGCTTGGTGGTCCAACACTTCCCAGAGATGCTTGAAAACAATACTCTGGATGCAAGCCAATTGTCAACCTAGGCCAGGACAACCGATATCCCCTCCGTGCCAACTCTATGACCAACATTCCATCAGGCACCAGGGCTGCTGCAAGGATGAGTAGGAAACCATCCCTCTCCTCACATAGCTCATAATTGAGCCATCTCTGGGGAAAGGGGGATGAACTTGACCAGGTCAGTTGGGGAAATCTTCATAAGGGTAGGGACATTGGTGTTGGTCCTTGAGTGATAGATTGGATT
>NW_005878214.1:0-7887 GCF_000147115.1 Myotis lucifugus | reverse complement strand
GCAGTACTAGTTCATGTGTCTCACATGTGTCCACGAGGGTAATGCCACCCAAACTGCATGGGGAGAGGACAAGAGCTTCATGTTGCCCCCTCCCCTGATTCTGCCATATGAGTCTCTCCCTTGGGGTGGTTCTCATTGATACTTCGCCTGGAAGAACCGTGGGTGCAACCCTAACACCCCTCCTGAGTCCTATGACTTACTCTAGCAAATCAGAACTCAACTATAACATCAACCATCAATTCAATCTAATTAGGATCTAGTTGACATCTATAAAACGGTCCATTCAGCAATGGCACTGTACTCATTCTTTCTAATTATTAATGAAACATATCCCAATATAAGTAAACCATATAATATAGGCCATCAAAGAGATTTCAACAAATTTAAAAGAATAAAAATCATACAGAGTTTGCTGTCTGACCACAAGGGAAATCCCCAAATGTGCAGTTGGTATCAGAGTCTTGGGCAGACTAGGCAGTCTGGAGGTCTATGCCCTTGACCTCAAGTTCAACTAACTCTGGGTAAAGCCCCATCCAATTTGCCCATTGAAAGGTGGCCCAAAGCCTGTATAGCATCTGAAGCAAAGTCCCAGAAGGGAAGTCTGATGAGGTTTGCACAGAGACAGCTCCAGGTGGAGTCTTGGTTGGAAGGCCCTGGGCTCCTGACTGAGCCACCCTCTACCCTGACCTGGGGCAGGCCACACCTTCCAACCAAAGTTTCTTTCAGTAGCCCCCTAATCTTGGGCAATTTACTTACCCTCTCCATGTCCCAGTTAGCAAGATGTGTGGTCCTGTGTACCTAACCCAGAAGAATGGCAAAGGAAGTTCTCTAAACAATAAAAGAAGGACCCTTGGAACATACAAAGAGATAAACGTAAAAATACAATAATTAACTTAAAATAGAATTCTAACAAGTGTTATATAACCCACAGAATGAATAAGAAAAAGACTTAGCCCTAGCCGGTTTGGCTCAGTGGATAGAGAGTTGGCCTGCAGACTGAAAGGTCCGAGGTTCGATTCTGTTCAAGGGCACATGCCCGCGTTGTGGGCTCAATCCCCAATGTGGGGTGTGCAGGAGGCAGCCAATCAATGATTCTTTCTCATCATTGATGTTTCTCTCTCTCCCTCTCCCTTCTGAAATCAATAAAAATATATTACAAAAAAGGGAAAGAAAGAAAGGGAGGAAGAAAGAAAGAAACATAAAAGCAGAGGGATTAAACTAAAAGTAAAAAATAAAATGGTAGACTTAAGCACTAACATATTAAAAAACTACATTAAATGTAAATGGTCTAAATACACCAATAAAAAGACAAAGATTGCCAAAACACATTTTAAAACATGACTCAACAATATTCTGTCTAAAAGAAACACATTTCAAATATAATGATATAGGCAGGTTGAAAGTAAAGGGGTGGAAAAAGAATATATCACATAAACATTAATCAGAAAGAAAGAAGAATTGACTATATTAATGTAAGATAAAATGGGCTTCAGAGCAAAGAAAATTACCAGAGGTGGAGAGAGGCATTTTATAATGATAAAAGAAGACAAATCAATGTTAAATGTGCTTGCACCAAAAAGCAGCTCCAGACATGTGAAGCAAAGACTAATAGAAATGAAAGAAAAAATAGAGAAATCTACAATTATAGTTGAAAAGTTTCTCAACAATTGATAGAGCACTTAGACAGAAAGTAAGCAGACATAAAAGAACTCAACTATAACATCAACCATCAATTCAATCTAATTAGGATCTATTTGACATCTATACACAGTCCATTCAGCAATGGCATTGTACTCATTCTTTCTAATTATTAATGAAACATATCCCAATATAAGTAAACCATATAATATAGGCCATAAAAGAGATTTCAACAAATTTAAAAGAATGAAAATCATACAGAGTTTGCTGTCTGACCACAATGGAATCAAGCTAGTATTTAGTAACAGAAAACTCTTCAGACACTTGGAAACTAAACAAGGGTACTAAATACTACCATGAGTCAAAGAAGTCTTGAGTGAAATTTTAAAAAGAAATGCATTAAACTGAATGAAGCTTAAAAGACAACATATTACAAGGGTGTAGGATGCAGCTAAAGTAGTGCTGAGAGGACAATGTATAGCATTAAAATGCATACATTAGGAAAGATGCAGGACCAAGTGGACAGTCACAGGCAAACACATGAATCTCAACTGAAGACTCATGCCTTATACAAAAATTAATTCAAAATAAATCAATGGACTTTATGTAAAAATACAAAACTATTAGCAAAAAGCATAGAAGAAAATCTTGGGGAACTAGGGCTAGTCCAAGAGTTCTTGGACTTGACATAAAAGCACAATCCATAAATGGAAAAATGAATAAATTGGGTTTAATCAAAATATGTTGGGAAAGGCAGTCTCCTGCATGTAGTCTTTTGACCCTCCCCTAGCAATTCCTCAACAAGAAATACGGAGCCCACATAGCCCATGCTGGACTTGTCGCCCTAGGAAGGATATCTTGTCCTGTTTCAGACTCAACGCGTGCCCTCTGTTCTGCTTCCGTGTGTCTCATATGGCACCTGGCCAAACCCGCTACTGCACCTGTCCCCTGCAGGGAGTGAACTGGGACTTTCTGATGCAGCACAAGGCGCATGACCCTGCACAGGTTGCAGGGGAGGGGCCTGCTGGTCATGGGGTACCTGCTGCCTCTCCTCTGTTGAGGAAAGTGTTGTTCTATCCAGGGTTGTGTTGCTAGACTGTGCTGTTTCCTTGGCAACTATGATACCTGATGCAGAGAGCAGATGTGCTCAGATTTCCACTCCTGGTGACAGGACAGAGGTCACTTGCTTAGAAAAAAATTTGTTTAGGTTTTCTCTGCAAGAGACCCTGATAAGAAGATGAAAAGATAAGCTACAGACTAGGAGAAAATATCTGACAAAGAACTAGTATCTAGAATATATAAGGAATGCTCAAAACTCAACAGTAAAAAAAATAATTTATAATAATCAAAGGGTAATATGCTAATTAGACCGGACGTCTTCTGAACGTCCTTCCTGATAAAGCCGAGGCTGGAAGGAAGCCAGGCCGGGTCCCAGGTGCCTGTCAGCGGCCGGAGGAGGGAAGCCCAGGTCCCGGGACCTGGAGGGAAGCCGGTGCCGGCAGTCGGGGTAAGGAAGGCCTACTCCTGCACAAATGTTCATGCATCGGGCCTCTAGTAATAATAATAACAATCTCATTAGAAGACTGGCTAAAAACATGAAGAAACACTTCACCAAAGATGGCAATTCATCCATGAAAAGATGTAAAACATCATTAGTCATTAGAGAAATGCACATTAAAATCACTAGGAGATACGGTTACACAGCCATCAAAAGGGCTAAAATGAAGAATAGCGACAGCACCAGACGCTGGCGTGGAAGAGGAGAAACTGGTTTGCGTGTCCATTCCCGCCGGGTGCAGCCACTTTGGAAAACAGCTGGTGGTTTCTTTAAAAACTGAACATGCAACCACTATACCCCCTGACAATAGCACCTTGGGCATCAGCCCATAGGAATGGAAACTTACGTTCACACAAAAACCTGTATGTGAATGTGTGTCGCAGCTTTTCTCCTAATCGCCAAACCAGGCTCTCCCCAATAGGGCAGCTCCTTAAACTCTGGCCAATCAAATACCTTTTGCTTTGCTTCCATGTTTTCTGTATACAAACCCCTCCCCTCGCTCCTGCTGGGTACAAGCTCCTTACCACCTCTGGCTAGGTGGTGCCCGAATGAAACAGATGTTTGCTCATATAAACTCTTGAAAAGCTTTTCCAAAAATGTTCAGTTACAGTTTATGTTCAATATTATTTTGTGTTGGTTTCAGGTGTACAGCATAGCGGTTAGACAATCATATACTTTACAAAGTGTTCCCCCGAGATTTTTGAAAAGTTTTCATGTGCCTCAGTTTAACCTTTTATCACTCACTCCCACCAGCTCCCGGTCATCAGCAATCCGCTTTCTGTCTCCATGGATTTGCTACTCCAGACATTTCATATCAACGAGACCGGACGGTACGTGGCCTCTGTGTCTGGCTTCTTTCCCTCTGCATCCTGCTTTCGAGGTTCATCCCTGTGGCAGCGTGGACCGGCGCTGTGTCCCTTTAGCGGCTGTGTGTGGGCTCTGGCCCAGCCTGTGGGAGCTGCACCCTTTCTCCCCCCTTCTCACCCGTCCTCAGCTCAGCAGCCTCGGCTCAGCGCCTTCGCCCTTGGGAAAATGCAGGCATTCATCTCACTTTGAACAAACAGGTGTTGACCATCCCACGGACTCCAGCCCCACAGAACACTTCCGTGGGCTGTGGAGGAGCCAAGGTTGTCGTCCCTGAAACCCTGAGCCTGCAGCTTTCTCCCGGGCCTGGGCCCGGCTACCCTCTGGCCGCAGCCCCGGCCCCTCCCTGGGACCCTGAAGGAAGATGCCGCCTTCACCTGGGCATGTTTTGGGCCCCCAGGGCCCCGGCCTGCCCAGTATCACTCCGTAGAGGAGAGGCCGGTGCGGGGAAGGCGGCCAGCCCCCAGCTCTGCCAGCACCTGGCTCAGGCTCTCTCGCCCAGGCTGCATCCCCAAACCAGGGCTGTCCTCCAGGCACCTGCAGCCACAGCCCCGAACCCAGGCAGGCGGGGCAGCTTGCTTGGAAACAAGGGGCCCGGCGGGCCCTGCACTGGAAGTGGTGCAGGAAATGCCCTTCCGCCGGCTTCGCTGCCAGGCCCGGGAGCCTGGCGACCAGGGCCCAGGGCAAAAGTGGCCGGCACCTCGATCCCGGGAGCTACTGGCCCAGGGCACCGTCCTGACGCTCAGATGCCAGCACACAGGGAGCAGCCGAAACGAATTCCCAGGTCTTAGAGGGCCGGCTGCCAGGTCAGGCAAAGGCCCGCCAGCTCCTCGCGGGAGCGCCCTGCGAGCCTGCGGTGGCCGGCAGCCCTCACGGAGTGGAGTCAGAAGCAGTTGACAAGGGAAGGACATGAACATCAGAGGCTCAGACCATTTCCAGCAAGTGCTCTCTGTGTAGGTCTCTCTCTCCCCGAGGAGGGGTACAAACTGAAGTCGTCGGAAAGATCCGAGATTTGGGTCCAGGTCTGAAGTGCTAGGGTGTCGTTGAAACAGGAGGGTGTAGGGGGACAGCACAGAGCAGGGGAGCCCTCACTTCCTCACCCGACACCGACGGAGCCACGAGACTGCGTCCAAGGTGGGTCACAGCAATGGAGCTCCGTGCACAGGACTCCAAGCTCTTCATGGGAAAAAGGCAGAGCTAAAAACAATATCATAAAATTAAGGGGAGAACGCAGGAAGTGGGAATGACTGAAACGCCTCTTTCATACTGAGAAGCCACACAGAAATTGCTTAAAACTGTCAAAAGCAGAAACAGAAGTGAAGGCATTTTCCTGGTGGCAACACAAGGTCTGAAACCATAAACTGTTCAAAGGGTTCAGCCCTGAGAGTGGAAAGGGGGTGGGGAACTCTGCCTTTTCATTTACTATCAGTCTCCCCTGCTTTAATATTTGTTCTTGGTGTGCATTACTTTTATAATTTTAAAAAATGTGGAGAAAAAGCCATGTGCACAGACTTCAATGTCCTTGTTTCCTGTAAAATGCCCCCACTTGTTTATGATTTAGGCTTATGCCACTGGACTTTATAGAGGGTCAATATAAAAAATGGCCATCTGAAGACTATGTCTATATTGTTTGAAAACTGCAATAAAAGACATTCGTGTTCATTATGTCTCCTAGAATTTCTCACCTGACAAAAGGCTTGTCTCGACTGGGGGAAATATATCTACAACAGATATAAAGGACAAAGGGGTTGACTTTCTTAGAGAAACTTTCTCAAATTACTAACAAAAAAGTCCTTTAAAAAAGTTCTAAATATCTGAATAGGAAAAAAAGGATAAAGGATACAAAGCATCTCACCAAAGAAGAAATAACAGTAGTCAAATTAAACAGCAAATTACCAGTGTACCTCTCAGCCTGGTGAAATTGACGGGGGTGTGAGGGGAGGAGACCAGCTCACAATGACCGTGGTGGGGGCCGGGGAGCCTGCCCTCTGAGCTCTGCAGGTGGAGCCTGTGGCCGTAAGTTGAAGACCACCAGGGAGCTCCTGGGACCACCAGGGGACACCTAGACCACCAGGGAGCACCTAGACCACCAGGGAACACCAGGGAGCACCTAGACCACCAGGGAGCACCTGGGACCACCCGGGAGCAACTAGATCACCAGGGAGCTCCTGGGACCACCAGAAGCTGGAGGGAGGCAGGAAGGACCTTACCTTCAAGTCTGCAGAGGGAGTGTCACCTTACCAACACCTGGAGTTTGGATTGCTGCCTCTGGTTTGTGGTACCTCGTGACGAGTCCTAGGAAACCAATGCCTTTGTCCAACAGCCTTAAGATGGACCGATGGTCTTGGGCAGCCCCCAGCAGGTCAGACTGCCACCTGCCTGGGGTCCATGTCAGGTCCGCAGCAACTGCCACCCGGTTTCAGGGCCTCGGGCCAGCTGCTGTCTGTGAGGAGTCTGCTCAGAGGTGGCACTGTCTCTTCTGTGATGCCCACTGGTGTGGACTAGTCGCCCCGGTGCAAGAGGCCCGTGAGAGGGGCCTCTGCCGGACGCCGAGCCCTGGCTGGAACTCACAGGTCTCTTCCTAAAAGGAAGATGAGAGAAGGATGGGGAGTAGTTTGGGTCAGTGCGATCGCTCCCCTCCCTACTGTGCCTCAGGGGTGAAGTGGTGTGGCTCCAGACAGCACCTGGGCAGGGGGTGGGTCCTGGGAGGG
This sequence comes from Myotis lucifugus, assembly GCF_000147115.1. NCBI lineage: Eukaryota > Metazoa > Chordata > Mammalia > Chiroptera > Vespertilionidae > Myotis > Myotis lucifugus. Next base: position 1,116 of record NW_005878214.1, on the reverse strand, counting down.
AGGGGCTTCCCGGGGCAGCAGCAGGAGGGTGCATGGAATCATGGCAGCAGACAGAGCGAGGCTCCCGAGTGCGCGCAGCACCCCGCAAACCCCGACTCTCTTCCCTTTTAGAAATAGGCCACAGAGGAACTTGATGCCATATTTAGCAGGTGACGCATTGCTCTCAACTCTCCGCTCCAGCAAGAAAGACAAAGTAACGGGCAATCTGGCTGTCTCACCAGAGGGCACCGGGATGAACCAGCGATGCCACCCCGGCCCAGAGCCAGTCTCAGAAGGAGGCAGCGGCCTGGGCTCGTTGGGGGCCGGCTCACCTGGGCTCGCAGCGTGAACTGGAAACAGCCTGGGCTGTTTCCGCCACTGTGAGCTGGGAGGTGTTTGCTGTGACCTGGTCCATCTAAACACCCATCAGAAAAGAGTCTTTAAGTCACACCTGCAACCCCAGGCCTACGAGCCGTGTGTCACACGGTGCCACTGGCAGGGATGTGACTGGGAACGCAGCCCCTGTGGTGATGGACGGGGACCCTAAGAGCTGCTGCGCTGAGCCCATGGGGTGAGGGCACACAGAGTGGCTTCCTCCTGGTGGCGCACAGGGGGCCAGGTAACTTCTCGTCTAATCCCCACCTCGCCTGTGAGAGATGGTGGAGAGGACAGAATGGGGGCCCCCAAAATGTGTCCCCATCCTAACCACCAGGTCCTCTGACGTGACCTTAATGGCAAACAAGTGCCTATGACCTTGGGTGACAAAAGGTGCCCCTGAGTGAAGGCCTTGAGAGGAGGAGCTCATTCTGAATCCCCCGGTGGGTCCTACACGCTGTCACGTGACTGCGCCTGGGTGCCCGGTTTGGAGCGTCATTCTGGGCACACTGGGACCAGGGCAACGCTGGCCAGGGGCTGAGAGCTCGCTGGTCTGGAGGCTGCTCCTGTCATTCCTCCCTCTGGGCTCTCCCCATGTCCGTCCCTCCGTCCCTCTGCCTCTCCACTGCCCTCGGTCAATCTCCCGCGTACAGAGGGCATGGCAAACCTGGCCCATCAGCACAGCGGTCATGGCCTCTCTCCTCCGTGGGCTCGATCGCCCTCTTCTCCTGGTCCCAGGTCACGACCATAAGAGCAGCACAG
>NW_005878213.1:0-7889 GCF_000147115.1 Myotis lucifugus | reverse complement strand
CATAAATGTTGATAAAATCTCCTGAGACATTGGTGTTTGTTTTGATGCATGATTGCTGTCTTGAGGCATGATTGTAATAGAATCCTGTGTAATATACACACACACACCTGTTGCCCTCATAACAAGCTGGCCATTCATATTAATAATAGGGAAGGAGCAAAGGGGAAGCCAGACATAATAAGCAAGGTCATCTGGGCAGCCTCACCAGGAAGCTGCAACTTGACACTCCCCAGGGAGCCAGTCTATGGGGCTTGCCTGTCAGTCTAACCTGGGAACAAAGAGCATTGGCTAAAAGGGTGCACCCAATGCAGGCCCATCAATGTTTGGGAATACATAATCTCCAGACTAAGGACTCTCTCCCTCTGGTTGCTCTTGCTTGCTGTCCTGCTTCTTCCTTGCTAGTGACCCCTGCTAGGCTGCCATGTGGTCCTAGGAGCTGAATGGAGCATGGCCATGCAGACCCACAGGCCATGGACTACAGCTGGGAGCACAAGCTCCCCCAGCCAGAAGCTGGACTGGATGGGACTGTGCAAATATGGAGCAGACACTCTGGGAATGGCTGCAATCCTGGTTCTGCTGAAGACAAAATGGGGCTTTTTCATGGCAGGACGGAGGGAGAGGGGCCTTGGAAACTCAGGGGTTTGATTCCACAGAAATAAAGCTTCCCCAGAACCTCATCCTCCTGTGGGGCCTCAGGAAGTTTTTGTTCCCGTGGCCCCCCAAGAACCCACTCCCACCAGGAACAGGTGGAGACACATAGAGCACCCCACCGATCACACACCCAGAGCAAAGTTAAGATTATTATCATTTATTTTTAACAAGTGCTTTCAAAGAGGGACTTTGCACTTTTTCTCCTCCTGAGCAAGCTTTCTTTCCCCACCCTTTATTCCAGATCAGAGACTCAACTGTAATGAAGACCTAAGGAGGGCCTTTGTTCTGTGGTTTTCAGCTGAAAGTGCCAACTGTAAGTGGGGGAGTTGGTAAAAGCCAGGGCTCCAGGTCTCTTTAGGAGAGAGGCTGATAAGCTGGGTGAGCCTGCAGGTGAGGACACGGTGAGACCTGGTTGGCAGGGCAAGGTAAGGCCTGAACTCAGAAATCTGTGGGAGGGAGACAACTGGAATGAGTGAGTCTGACAACTGCATGTTCCTAAGAACTTACTGTGGTCATTAAGGCCTCTGACAGGCTCGCCTGCTTCTCTAAGGGATGTGTTCTAAGAGATTCTAAAAGACAGGTTGATACTGAACCCAGGTTCAACTGCCTGCCACTGGAAAGACCACATAGAGATCATCCGACTGGTGGGAGGAATGTAGGTTTATTCCCGAGCCTGCAGCTTCAGAAGATGGTAGACTCATGTCGCAAAGACAGTTGGACACAGGCAGGGGTTTTTGTGAGGAAGAGGAGAGGGGGGAAGAACAAGAAAGGAACAAAAAGGAGGGGTCGAGAGTTCTCCATTGAGGGGACTAAGTGCCAGCCAACACAGTCTGCTCAGATTACTGGTTGAAGGTCAGCAAATGTTCGCAAATGGAATGTCTGGAGGTTGGAGTCTGTTTCTCCTGAAGTTAGTGCCTAGAATTCTTAAGCGAACAGGCTGTTTATGTGCGGTCACGTTTACAGAAATAACGTTAAAATAATGGTGGGGTGAGTTACAGGATGTGTGGCTTAAAGATTTATATGAAAAGGTGGTCTTTACAGAATTATATGTAATCTAGAATAATAAAGGGTAATTTGCTGATTAGACCAGATGGCTAAACTACCTTCCTGACAAAGCCAGGGTAGCGAGGGCCAAGCCCTTGCATGAATTTCGTGCATTGGTCCTGTTGTATTGTAATATAAAAATATATGAGACAGCATACGTATACAACAATTGAAGAATGGATAAACATCACATTGTCTGACAGTAGCCTATTGGTCATCGGTACCTCCTCTTTAGGTAAATGTCTATTCAGGTCATCTGCCCCCTTTTAAATTGTATTGTTTGTTTTTTTCCTGTTAAATTGTATGAGTTTTTTAAAATAAATTTTGGATATTAACTCCATATTCAATGTATCGTTGGCTAATATAGTCTTCCCTTCAGTAGGTTGTCCTTTTGTGTCATATGGTCCCATTTGTTTATTGTATATTTTCATGCCCTTGCCTGAGGACACATATGAAAATATATATTACTAAGAGCAATGTCAGGTGTTCACTGCCTCTGTTTTCTTTTAGTTTTATAGTTTGGGGGCTCACATTTAATCTTTAATCCATATTGTGTTTATTCTTAATTTGGTGTAAGAAAGTGAACCACTTACATTTTTTTTTGCATGTATCTGTCCAGTTTTACCAGCACCATTTTGAAAGGACTGTCTTTACCCCACTGCATATTCTTGCCTCCTTTGCCACAGATTAATTGACCGTATAAGTGAGGGTTCTTTTCTGAGCTGTCTGCCTGCCCCCATTGAACTGGGTGTCTGTTTATATGCCAGTACCATGCTGGTTATTACTGTAGGCACTTTTGTATAGTTTTATATCAGGGAGTAGGTTGCTTCCAACTCTGTTCTTTCTCAAGACTTCTTTGGACATTAGGGATCTTTGTGGATCCATATAAGTTTAGGATGAGTTGTTCTATCTCTGAGAAGAAGGTCATTGGTGTTTTAATAGGGATTGTATTGAATGTGGATGTTGCTTTAGGCAGTAAGGACATTTTAACAATGTTAATCCTTCGAACCCATGAGCATGGTATAGCCTATCATTCTATTTATTTGTATCCTCTTAATACTCTGGTTTCTCTTCAGATCGCATAAATCTTTCGCCTTTTATTTGTATCCTCTTAAATTTCTTTCTTCAGTGTCTTATAGTTTTCAGTCTAAAAGTCTTTCATTTCTTTTGTTAAATTTATTCCTGGATATTTTATGCTTTGTGGGTAAACTTGTAAATGAGATTTTTAAATTTTGTCCTTCTGATTATCCATTATTGCTGTATAGAAATGCAACAAGTTGCTGATTTTCTATCCTGCAACGTTACTGAACTCATTGATTGGTTCATATGGGGATGTGTGTGTGTGTGTGTGTGTGTGTGTGTGTAATTCTCAGGTTTTTCTATATATTGTATCATGTCCTCTGAAAACAGTGAGAGTTTTATTTTTCCTTTCTGATTTGTATGCTTTCTATTTCTTTGTCTTGTCTGACTGCTGTGGCCAGGACTTCCAATACTGTGGGAGCACAAGTGGTGAGAGTGGGCATCCTTGTCTTATTCCTGATCTTAGTTATTAGAGAATAACTTTTCAGCTTTCCACCATTAAGTATGATCGTAGCTGTAGGTTTAGGAATCATGTTTTTAATAAAAATTTTTGTTATTATTACAAAATTGTATCCAATTTGGGAATTTAAATTGTATGTACATTTTGGTATTGTAGATTTTACTATGATGAACAGCATTAAAGATAAAACTTTGTGTTAATGCCTGATATTTTTTCTTTAGGAGTAATTCTGCAAGAGGTATATTTAGGTTAAAGAATAAAATATTTTAAGGCAAATATATGTATATTTATATTTATTTGGATATATATATATATCTCCAGAATATGTCCAGAAATATTTACATTCATATGTAGCAAAGTATGTGGTTTCCACTATAAATTATTTAAATTTTACTTATTTTTATTTTGAAATAGTTTATAATCAAGAATAAAAACAATAACTATCCCCCCAAATCAGTGGAAATACATTCCTCTCTACGAAATCTTAAAATTTCAAACATTCAGATAATTAGAAAGTACAGGGAGCAGAGGACTCCAGCTCCTGCTCTGAGGGCAGTGGGAGCCCCTGGAGGCTGAGGAGAGGGGTGAAGTGAGGGAGGCAGGAGCATTCGGGCTGTGGGTGGAGCAGAGACTGAGGGGCCCCAGTGGAACTGGGGCTCAAAGAGGGGGGTCCTGCGTTAATCAGAGTGAGATGCTGGAACACAGACAGGCTGTCCAGGAAGTGTGGGCAAATGGAAGCTTGTGAGCCCATTGGACACAGAGCCCAGGACTCCCAGGTGGCCATGGCCAAGGGACGGACACTTCAGGTTACAGACTTTAGGGTGGTTTTCCATGTTGGAGTCAAAGGTGAAGAGACTCCCAAGCAGGCATTTGAGAGGAGGCTCTGGGGTCACCAGTGATGGTGGTTGCACTGGACTCGGCCCTGGGGAGTCCATTCTCCATCTTCCTCCAGGTCGTCATTTCTACCAACTCCTTCTGGTGTCTCTCTGTCTGCACAACAGCCCACAATGGTGAGGCCCCTGGCCTTCCATCTGCTCCACCTGCCTGTCTGCCTCGCTTTGGTCCAGCTGCTCATGCCCTGCTCAGGTAGGGACCATGTGCATTTATGTACCTGGATCAGTTACCTATAATGCCCAGTCAGAACCTTGGGCTCCTCCCCACACCTGGGAGGCCCATCCAGACTGTACACCTGTCAGAACTGGGTCCCTTTCTAGGTGTTTCTTACCTCACCCTCCCTCCCTGGGACACCTCCTTACCTTCTGGCCTCCAGCTCTCTCTGATGGAGCACCCCTTTCTGCTCACCAGCTGAGTTTGCTGTGATTGGACCCCCTGAGCCCATCCTGGCCATGGTGGGTGAAGTTGCTGAGCTGCCCTGTCACCTGTCCCCGAAGATGAGCGCTGAGACCATGGAGCTGATGTGGCTGCGATCCGGCCTCAGGCAGGCGGTGCGTGCATATGCAGATGGCAAAGAAGAAACAGAGATAGCAGAGTATCGAGGGAGAATGTCGATTTTAAGAGAGAACATCGCTGAGGGGAAGGCTGCTCTGCGGATTCACAAGGTCAGAGCCTCTGACAGTGGAACCTACCAGTGTTATTTCCAAGATGCGGATTTCGTTGCAAAAGCCCAGGTGGAGCTGAAGGTTGCAGGTGAGCCTGAGCCTGTTCTGAGCACCTTCTTCTGTGGGGCCTGGGGACACAGGCTCCAAGCCCACGTCACAGACTCCTCCCTACACCCCAGCAGGTGCCTCCCTCCTCCACCTCTGCTTCTCTGGGCCCTTGACATCCACAGGTTTTCCTGCAGGAAGGGCTCCTCCTGAACCATGTGAAGACGTCCCTCCTGCAGCCACCAGGGTCTCAGCAGGGATGTGGGATCAGGGCAGGAAGGCTGAGAAAACCTCCCCTCAGTGCGGGGCACACGGTTGAATGGGTTCAGCTGTGTTCCAGGAAGTGGACCCGGGCCCCCCAGGTGCTCGCTGCTGTGGGTTCAGGGAGGCTGAGCTGCAGGGACATCACCTGTGCTGCCATTTCCTCCAACCAAAGGCCCCAGGATCACACCTGCAGTTGAACAAGTTGAGCTCAAGACTAGTTGCAGTGAGGAGAACACACAGTGTGGAAACATGGGGTGTCCCCATGAGGGGGTGTTAGGGAGACTTGGTGTAACTTTGGGGCTGATAGGGGACCAGGGGAGGGTTTATGGAAGGAGGGCTTTGCTGTTGGTGAGATGCTGTCAGGAGGGTGTGAGGTGTAACTCTTCACTCACCCCTAGGACAGGGGATGATTGCTCACTGCTGTGGTCTGGACACTGTTCATGTTTTATTCTGTGTTCAGACCTGATGACTGAGTGGTCTTGTTTTGTCCTGACCCATCACAGGGACAAAGCATCCTTGTCTGATGCTTCTGTTCCATGACATCGTTCATGTCCAACATCATTTCCCTTTCTCGGGGCACAGCCCTGCCTTGCACAGGAAGGAAAGGAAGGTGGGGGTGGAGGTCCTGGCTTTCTCTCTGCAGGGCCTCATCAGCTACATCCCTTCCTGACACCACAGCTCCTCTTAAGAAATCCCTCCCTACAGGACTAGGTTATTGCAAGTCTTCAAAAAGCTTCTCCCCACTCCCCGACCCCCTTGGGTTAAGAGTTTAGGGACTGGTGGTGACAGCTCACTGCTCCTGGTTCTGGGTCAGCTCTCTCCCATGTAGTCTATCCCCTTCCACAACCACAAAATAAAAATTCTCTATAAACTCTAGATTAATGATATCAAGAGTTCACCATGGTGACTTTCATACCAGGAACAGCGTGGGTGGCAGCAATACAACATGCATATCCTCCCCACCACCTGGCAAAGCCTAAAGCTCACACCGGACAGGCAGGATAGGTAGGGAACTGGGGCATGACCTGCCCAGATAAGGGGAATGACTTACATGCCTGGGGTGGGTGAGGGCCAGTTCCAGGAACCGGCACATCTGGGGCAGGGGGAGGTTCCAGGTTCTCTGAGTGGATCCCTGGGAAGCAGTCTCTGTTCTGGCCCAGATCAGCTGGATCGAGCTCGAGGGTCCACAAGGGTCAGGCAGTGGTCACCTCATGGAACAGTCTCCCCTGCACAGCACACATGGTAAACAGCTCCGTAGTGAACCCTGCCTGTGTGATCTAGTGGAGTGAGCCCCCGTTCCTGATGGACCCTCACCAACACAGAGGCCTCCCCATGACTCAGGCTCACTCTTCCTTCCCCAGCCCAAGGCTCTGATCTTCACATTGAAATGAAGGGCTATGAAGATGGACGGATCCGTGTGGAGTGCACGTCTGCAGGCTGGTATCCACAGCCCCTCGTAGAGTGGAGGGGTGAAGGGAGAGAGAGCTTGCCCGCCATGGCAGCACCTGGGACTGCAGATGGAGAGGGTCTGTTTGCAGTCACATCATCTGTGATCCTGGAAGGCGGCTCTGGGAAGGGGGTCTCCTGTGTCGTCAGAAACCCCCTGCTCAGCCAGGAGAAGACAGCCAGGATCTCCATTGCAGGTGAGTGCCTGGCCCCACACTGAGCTCAGCTGTGGCCACTGGGAGAAGGAGGCCTGAGTGTCTGCTGCTGACCTGGGTCTGTGCAGTGAACACAAGGCTCAGAGCAGGGATCTGGGTGCCCTTTGCTCCTTGAAGCTGTTGATGTCACAGACATTTTCTGAGCATCCCTGCTGCCTCCACCTGGGACAGGCGATGGGGATGGGCAAATGGTAACTGTCAGCAAACACATGACAAAGTGGGGAAAGTGTGTGCAGACACGTCCTGGAGAAAGGGCTCATCTCCTCAAAATATAAAACAGCTCCGTACAGAAATGAACGGTTCCCAGAAGGAAATACCTCGGGGAAGGGTGTTCAGTCTCACTGAGCAGGGAGACGTTCCCACCTGTGAGTTTGGCAGCAAACAAACCATGTAGTTGGTATCACTGATGGCAGGACTGTGGGGGGACAGACACTCTTAGACGTGTGTTGCTATCAGTTGGTATAATTTTGTATAAATTGACACAGCTTATATTGGAGGAGAGTAGAAGAATCTTAATCCAAACTACTTATATATTGACTCAAAATCCCAGTTCTAGGAATATATCTGATAGATCAGCTCAGGGTTGTGTGAAATAACTGATGGACAAAGTTATTTCTTTTTTAAAAAAATATATATTTTTATTGATTTCAGAGAGGAAGAGAGAGGGAGAGCAAGAGAGGAACATCAATGATGTGAGGGAATCATCAGCTGCCACCTGCACACCCCACACTGGGATCAAACCTACAACCCAGGCTTGTGCCTTTGACCGGAATCAAACCTGGGACCCTTCAGTGCACAGGCCAATGCCCTATCCACTGAGCCAACCAGCCAGGGCACAAAGTCATTTCTTAGAGCATCAGTTATAATAACAAAAGTCACAGACAGTTCAGACGCCACCCATGGGGGCTCCTGTGCAGTGGAGGCTGCCCTGTGGGAGGAAACACAGACATGCTCTCTATGCCGAGAGGGAAAGGTCCCCAGGACCCACGATGCACTGAGAAACCAGTGCGGAGCAGCTTGTGTGGATGCTGCCTGTGGTGTAAGCAAGAAGAATAAAAAGATGTTTATGTTATATACCTATATATCTATATATACTATATATATAAAAGGCTAATATGCAAAGTG
>NW_005878212.1:0-7890 GCF_000147115.1 Myotis lucifugus | reverse complement strand
TGTCCTGGATCAGGGTGGGGTCCCCACTGGGGTGCCTGGCCAGGCTGGCTGAGGGGCTGAGGGCTGTTTTCCGGCTGGCAGTTGACTGAAAGCTCCCAACCGCTCCTTGTTTTCTTTTTTTTTTTTTTTTATTCTGGGCCAGCTTTAGCTCTGAGGCTTCTCTGCTGAAAACATCGATACAATGTTGCAGTCCGGGGCTGACTGAAAGCCGGTTTTGTTTAGCTTCTTATTTGCAACATAGTAATAGTTGCTTAGAGTTGCAGTTGAGAGTCCAGGCAATTGAGTTAGAGAACGTTGGAGTCTGCAGTCCCTGGAGGAAGCAAGCCTCCCTGCTCGCTTCAGTGCATGGCTGCCGGCTGCCATCTTGGCTGACAGTTAATTTGCATAAGGATATGCTGATTAGCCAATGGGAAGGGTAGCGGTCGTACACCAATTACCATGTTTCTCTTTTATTAGTGTAGATGCCCCTGACCCAGAAGGAATGCATGCTAGTTTGCTACTCTTGCATAACAAATTGCCACAGACTTAGCAGTTTAAAAAACAAACATCCATTTGTCTATGTGTAGTTTCTATAGGTCAGAAGATTGGGCATAACTTAACTGTGTCCTCTCTCTGCTCAGAGTATAACAAGGCTGAAATAAAGACATCAGGCAGGTTGTATTCTCATCTGAAAGTTTATTAGAGAGAAATTTACTTTCTATTTCATTCAGGTTACTGGTAGAGTTGTGTGTGTGTGTGTGTGGTGGGGGCGGGGAGGGTGTATTTCTAAGGTCCCTGCTTATTTGCTGTTGTCAGCTGAGGGTTGTTACAGAATTTACCAGGTGACCGAAAAATGCACAGGAGTACCAGAGACACAGGAAAAAAACATTTATTTCCAGATGTTTTGCATGTACTAGTACAGGACTCAGGGGAGATAGTTTCTCTCCAAATCTTGAGCAAACCAATATGGAGGAGGCTTTCCCTTTATACCCTTTTGGTTTCTTTGTCCCCCAAATATGGATGGCACTTCCGGACCTTTCGTAGGCTTTGCAAAAAGCCCTGTGTGATGGGATGGGGGCCATGAAACCACACCTAAAGGCCTGGCCTGGTGCCAGCACTGATAACCCCATCTGAGGATTGCGTATTGTTCATGGTTTATGGCCTCTGTAAAATGGGAGTAGTATTTAGGTAAACAGATCTTGCAAGATCAGATAATTAAGGAAGGGGCAGTGATTAGACTATAGGCTAACAGGAATGTGCACTAGGTTACTGGCACAGATTCAGTATACTAGCCTCCCAAAAATGCCTCAATTTCACCATCAGGGTCACTCTCTGCAACTAGAGCAATGTCTGCACTTAACCATGGTGCCTACTTACACCATGGTAGCTGACTTCTTCAAAGAATCCTTGATCAAGAGAATCCTTGAGATCAGGCAAAGTCTAGCAACTTTTAATATGTTCCCTTATTAGGACAGGTCCACCCAGGAAAAAAAAATCCCTTTATCTTTACCATGAGCTATCCTATAATCATGGAAGCAATATTGATGGCAGAGGATGAAACTCCCCTGTCATTTGGAAGAGTAAGGTTCTTTGGTTGCCGCTAAGAGAAGCATTTTTAGAAGCCTCCACGGGAGGATGGAATGTGTAAGAAGGCTTTATTTGCATGGAGTTACTTTTCTTGGGTTCCAAAGCCCCCTACCTACCCTTAAGCCAGTCCTAGAAGAGGGGCAGCTGGGAGTTCAGCAAAGTCAGAAAGAGGGCCAGTGTCCAGAGTTTCCGTTCCATGTTGCAGCTGGGTGTGGTTCAGCATCCAAGCCAGATTAACATTAATAAAGTCCTTCTGTCCATGTGTGGAGTCCCACATGGCGGTGTGCCATGCAGGCACAGGGGAGCATAGGCCCCCTGCAACAGGAGTCCCGAGAGGGCCTGGCGCATGAGAGTTGATTTCTTTGTTCAGAAGTTCAAACATTCAATTTCTCATGCTTTTAGTGGCCACTCCTGTCCTCACCAATTACCTGTTTCCAGGTGTGATTGACGGGCAATTAGCCTCCCACACCACTCAGGCCTTACTGGGCATGCATATGAGGATAATTAGCTTTGAAGATGGTGACAGAGGCATCTTTTCGCTGAGAAGGCTATGAAGGTAGTCTAGATCTGGGGGGGTGGAATGAAGAAGATATGCTCCTGATGGAAGTGGACTCTAAGCCAGCTATCAATGAAATGTAAATTGATTCCTTGAAATCAGCCAGTCTTGACAATCCAAATATGAGAGGTATTCCAAATTATCAAATTATGTGTGATGTCTCCTATATTTGTCTTAGTCCCTGATATCACAAGATAAGACAAATTGCAATCCAGAGATCTGACTAATGCATGTACCAAAGTGGTTATTAAGATATTGCAAATGAAATAGCGTCTCAATATCTTGAGATATTGAGCTAGAGACACATAGACACAGACCATGGCTCACAGCTGTCTGCATTTATGACCCAGTCCTTGAAAATGTGTATTAATAAATGTCAAATACAATAAATCAGCTATTTTTAGTCACTTTATATTTGATTCTTTCATCACAATAGCTTCCCTCCTTGTTTCTGTAGTTCAAATTGGGAAGTGACTGTCTGGAGTCAGATTATGTAAAAAAAAAAAGTCCACATTCTGATGGATCCTTATTATTTATTAAATATTTAATAGGCTGCAAGATTCACTTTAAGCTCTGTTTCATTTCCCTTGGTGAATATAGTATTACTTATTAGGGAAGAATACTTGCAGTTCTTTGAGAGTTTTATAAATAGTAGTAAGAAAAACTTCAAGAAATTTACTATTTTATCCTGTTTAGCTTATACTGAATTGAATTTACAGGCATAATAACCTCAATGGGGAAAATTACTAAAGCTGAAAAAAAATAAAAGAGAAAAATCATATCTGTATACAGAAAAGTAAAGAATTAAAGTAATTTTTTCTGCAATCTACAGAATCTTCAGTGTATTAAGAATAGAAAAAGGCCACTGGGCTCAACAAGCAACCCCCTGCTGTTTTTCTCATAGTTGGCTCCCTGCTCACTTCCTATACACTCATTTCTTCTTTTTGTCTAATACATATTGACTTTCTCATTTCACAGAGTCTGTGATATTTTGCAGCAAGTGCGGTAACCCAGAAGATTTTCTTTCACTTAAAACAAAGGGTCATTCCTCTGAAGATGGTTCATATGTCCTAGTTCTTAAATGTTGTTTAGAAGAGGAAGGATGGGTAATATACTTTTATATGAAATTTTCTTTCCTAAAAACCCTAACTCAAAGCATCTAGTTTTTGTATATACTGTGTGTATGTTATAGTTCTATATGGAATTAATGTTTACCCCACCTGAAATGGGAATGTGTTTCGGCATAAAGGCACATACAAACACACACATACACACATGCACACATACACACAATCCTAAACCTAGTTGAAGTGAGTGACTAGTTTAATAGGGTTCAATTTTATGGGCCTGGATCCCACAAACAATAAAAATGAATTGGTTACTTATGAATCAAAAACAAACAAATGGTGATCTGTATGTCCTCTTTCAAAAAGTGTCTATTTAGGTCCTTTGCCCATTTTTTGTTGGATTGTTTAATCTTCATTTTGTTAAGTTGCATGAATTTCCTATACATTTTAGAGATTAAACTCTTATTGGAGAGATAACATTGGCAAATATGTTCTCCCATGCAGTGGTCTCTCTTGTTATTATGTTGATGGTTTCTTTTGCTATACAGAAGCTTTTTATTTTGATGTAGTCCCATTTGTTTATTTTCTTCTTAGTTTCCATTGTCCTAGGAGCTGCGTAGGTAAAGATATTGCTACAACATATGTCTGCTATTTTGCTGCCTATGGATTCTTCTAAGATTTTTATGGTGTCCCGTCTTATGTTTAAGTCCTTTATTCATTTTGAGTTTATTTTTGTATATGGTATAAGCTGATGGTCAAGAGACACATGAAAACATGCTCAAAGTCACTAATCATCCAAGAGATGCAAATCAAAACAACAATGAGGTACCATCTCATACCTGTCAGAATGGCTATCATCAACAAATCAACAAAGGACAAGTACTGAAGAGGATGTGGAGAAAAAGGAACCCTTGTGCACTGCTGGTGAGAATGCAGACTGGTGCAGCCACTGTGGAGAACAGTATGGAGTTTCCTCAAAAAATTAAAAATAGAACTCCCATTTGACCCAGTAAACCCACTTCTAGGAATATATCCCAAGAAATCAGAAACACCTATCAGCAAGGATATATGCACCCCTATGTTCATAGCAGCACAATTTACAATAGCTAAGATTTGGAAACAGCCTAAGTGCCCATCAGCAGATGAGTGGATTAAAAAAGTGGTACATCTACATAATGGAATACTATGCTGCTGTAAAAAGGAAGGAACTCTTACCATTCGCAACAGCATGGATGGACCTGGAGAGCATTATGCTAAGTGAAATAAGCCAGTTGGAGAAAGATAAATATCACATGATCTCATTCATTTGTGGAATATAATGAACAACATAAACTGATGAACAAAAATAGAGCCAGTGACATAGAAGTATGGGACAGACTGCCCAACCTCAGAGGGAAGGCAGGGGAGGGGTGTGTGTGTAAGAGATCAACCAAAGGACCTGTATACATGCATATAAGCATAACCCATGGACAGAGACACTAGAGGGGTGAGGGCATGTGCTGGGGTTTGGAGTGGCTGGGGAGAGGTCAATGGGGGGGAAAGGAGACATATGTAATACTTTAAACAAAAAAGAATTTTAAAAATAAACAAAAGTTGACTCAGTCCTTTCTCTTTGCCCAAGGGATGTCTTGTGGGTTAATTTTTTTACTTTTACTTTGCTTGAAAACAACTGTTTTCTTCTTCGTTGTGTATAACATTACTGATTCCTACCATTCCCCATTATTTAAAATGCTTATCAAATATATATATAGAAATCACATTAATTCCTCTCCCTTTTTATGGAGGTCTGAAGAAAAAAGTGGGGCACAGGGAATATTTTCTTTCAGATACTGTATCTTCCTAATCCAGGAATTGTCTCCTGGGGGACTTTCATTTTTTTTTGAACCTTCACCTCCCACTGCTGGACTAAAATTTAAGCACCAGTGGAATATTTCATTCCTTCTCCTCTTCATCCAAGCCCCTTTCTCCTTTAGCTTCTCTCAGGGGTCAAGCCTTTAAAAGTTACTGGGAGCTTTTCCACCAAAAACATGGACACTCAGAACTCCTTAGTCCATTCCATCCAATTTCATACGCTTTTAAAATGTTGGCTATTGATGCCAATTGGCACTGGGAACACAGTAGTACTTGATGTCTCTTTAGATCTCCCCTCTGAGTGTGTGTGTGTGTGTGTGTGTGTGTGTGTAAATTTAGGATGGCTTTAGAGTTGCCACATATAGATAACAACCAACACACAGGGTATCTAGCTTAATTTTAATTTCAGATAAATGATGAATAATTGTGTAGATGGTTTCCACTCTTCTTAACCAGTCTTCCTAATTATGGGCAAGAAAGTAAGTAGGGGAAAAAGGGTATAGTTGAGTCTTTTTATTGGTACATCTTCAAGTAACAAAAGTTTTTCTAAATATGTCCCTTTGCTAGTGGGATTTCTGTTAGGTTCTCCAGACACAATTGTTTCGTAGCCTTTCATAACTGTCAGGAAACTAAGAATTTGAGTACTGATTTCCATTTTCTTGGCCTTATATTAAAAGCTGGCAAGAAAGACTGGAGGTGGAAAAGGGTATTAAGCAAACCAGTTACACTCCCTGTAACAATAACCAAATTTAGATTAAGGACAACAAATAGACATTTTAAATAGAAAATATTGATAAAAATACAGCTTTCACACGTTATTCTTGTAGAAAAAAATTACTTGAAGATGCACACACACACACACACACACACAAACATTGGGGGGAAAAAACAAAAAAAGAAGCCACGGACTTTTTTTTTAAATGGTGAACTAAATTTGTGAGTAGAACTTTTAAAGTGGCAATAGGAAATAAGAGGAATCTATTTTAAAAAATCTCTAAAAGCTGTTCCATTGTAATTTAAAGAAAGTTAAAATTTCATAAGGACAGCCCATCTGGTACAGCTCAGTAGTTGAGCATCAATCCATGAACCAGACAATAACAGTTTGATTCCTAGTCAGAGCACATGACAGGGTTGTGGGCTCGATCCCCAGTTGGGAGCATGAAGGAGGCAGCTAATCAATGATTCTTTTTCATCATTGACATTTCTATCTCTCTCTCCATCTCCCTTCCTCTCTAAAATAAATATATATATATACACATACACTAATAAAAGACAAACATGCAAATTGGCCGTACCTTTGCTATGCCTTAAGCCACGCCCACCAGCCAATCAGAGCAACTATATGCAAATTAACCCAACCAAGATGGCTGCCGGCAGCCACAGAGCTGGAGGAGCAGGAGGCTTGGTTGCTCCAGTGATGGAGGAAGCCAAGCTTCCCGCGGCCGGCTGTAGCCTCCGCAAAAGGCAACAAAGTTTCAATTACAGAAGGTAAATAAATCCCAGATTAAAAAAATAAAAAAAAAAAGGAGAGGCTGGGAGCTTCCGTCGCCCGCCAGCATGAAAATGGCCCCAAGCCACTCACCCAGACTGGCCAGGCACCCCACTGGGGAACTCCCACCCTAAAGAGGGTGTGGCCAATCTGAAAACAGCCATCAGCCCCTCACCCAGGCTGGCCAGGCACCCCAGTGGGACCCCCACCCTGATCCAGGACACCCTTCAGGGCAAACCAGCCAGCCCCATCTGTGCACCAGGCCTCTATCCTATATAATAAAAGGGTAATATGCAAATTGACCCTAACAGCAGAACAACTGGGAATGACTGGTCACTATGACACACACTGACCACCAGGGGGCAGATGTTCAATGCAGGAGCTGCCCCCTGGTGGTCAGTGCACTCCCACAGGGGGAGCTCTGCTCAGCCACAAGCCAGACTGACGGCTGCCACACAGTGGTGGTGGCAGGAGCCTCTCCCGCCTCCTCAGCAGCACTAAGGATGTCCAACTGCAGCTTAGGTCTGCTCCCTGCTGGTAAGTGGACATCCTCTGAGGGTTGCTGGGCTGCCAGAGGGATGTCTGACTGCCAACTTGGGCCTGAACCCCAGGGAGCAGGCCTAAGCCAGCAGGTTGACATCCTCCGTGGGGTTCCAGACTGCGAGAGGGCACAGGCTGGGCTGAGGGACTCCCCCAAGTGCACAAATTTTTGTGCACCAGGCCTTAGTATATATATATATATACTGAGTGGCCAGATTATGATGACCACCTGACACTTGTAGGCAAATAATTTCATGCTGAAGTTGCTAGAGGGCCAGACCATTATAAATAGGAAAGCAGGTTTTTTACCATGACAGTAGAAGTGATTTTTTTCTGAAGATATGGGTAAACAATGCAATTTAACAGCCTTTGAATGTGGGATATATTTGAACGTGAGTGGCCAGATTATAATGACCACCTGACGTTTGTAGGCAAATTAGCCGTACACTGCATCCTATGGGATATTGAAGCTGAAGGCCTGTTCGAACACCTTTGCTGTCTGCAGTTACCAAGATAAAACGTCTCCAATTCTCACAGGAACACAAGGATTGGACAGTCGAGCATTGGAAAAAAGTCATGTGGTCCGATGAATCACATTTCCAGTTGCATCATGCAGATGGTAGAGTGAGAATTTGGCGGAAACAGCATGAAAGCATGCATCCCACATACATGAGTACAACCCTTCAAGCTGCTGGGGGCATTGTTATGGTTTGGGGCATGTTTTCATGGCATGATTTGGGCCCTTTTAATTTGTGTGGAACAACGTCTGAATAGCACAACATACCTAAGTATCCTTGCTGATCAAGTTCATCCTATCATGT
>NW_005878211.1:0-7890 GCF_000147115.1 Myotis lucifugus | reverse complement strand
CAGACAGATGGACGTCATGAGCCTTCCAACATAATGCAAGGTTTTGAAAAACCATCGTCAATGAAGCATTCTTGTCAGAAATGTGTAAGGTGAATTTAATCAAGATGTAGACCTAATTTTCAGTTAGTTTGAAATACTGAGAATAAAGGAATCAGTTAAATGACACCGGAAGAAAACCAATCAGACCAATTCCAAACCAAAAGCATGGAGAGGTTCTTCTAGAACAGTGGTTCTCAACCTTCTGGCCCTTTAAATACAGTTCCTCATGTTGTGACCCAACCATAAAATTATTTTCGTTGCTACTTCATAACTGTAATGTTGCTGCTGTTATGAATCATAATGTAAATATCTGATGCAGGATGGTCTTAGGTGACCCCTGTGAAAGGGTCGTTCGATGGCCAAAGGGGTCGCGACCCACAGGTTGAGAACCGCTGGTCTAGAAGATTATTATAGATAAAGCAACCAGATGTAACATGGGAATTTCTATTGGGTTTGGTGTGAAGGACAGCTATAAAAGATACTGTGAATGAGCTGGGGAAATTTGAATATGGACTGGAAATTCAGTATTATTAGAGAATTATTATTAAGTGATAATATCATCTTGGTAACATGATAATGATATTATGGTTATGCAATGTATGCTGAAGATTTTTTGAGTTACTTTTAAATGCATGGGACACAGAAACACACAATCACATAAGCAAATTCTTAACAAATTCAAATCTAAGTGATAGACATAGGGTGGTTCATTAGAGGATTCTTTTAACTTTTCTATGTTTGAATATTTTCAAAACAAAAATGTGGGAAGCAACTCCAATATGCAATTTTTTTCCCAATATGCAATTACTGTTTGCTTAGTTGGTGGAGTGAGAGGCCAGGGAATTGGCATCTACAGGTGGGAAGACATGGGCTCTTGGAAGTTAGGTCAATAATGCTGTCTGTGTTGTTCTCTCTGTCCATCCCCTTAGGTGAAAGAATTAAAGATACACATTCTCTTTTTATGATTCTTCCTTGTGGTTGTTCATCCCTGCTGGTGATTCATCTAGCCAAGGATCCCACCTGAGCAATATATTTTCCTTATAAAATCCCATCTTACTAGTTGTTACCCATCATTCCAGCCTGTCACAATCTTTAGAAATTTGATTCACTCATTCAACCTGCTAGTTAGCTTTCCCAGTCTTCTGAGTAAGGGCTGGAATGTGAAGGCCATTGGACCTTGACCTCAGGAGCCTGGGTTCCATGTTAAGGTGGGGAATGTGGAGCTGCATCGTCCATCATACCTCTGGCAGCAGGGGCCTCCTTAGCCATGTCAATTAACAAAGCTGCCCCAGATCCTTTACCCCATCTGTGGAATCTTTGATTCTAAAGAAAGCGTTGTCTTGTTTATTTTTCTTTTTTTAACTTAAATTTTACACAATATTAACTTCTTAACAAGCCAAACTCTGCCTGCCTTCTGACTGCCTGCTGATTTATTTTGCTGACGAGAGCAGAGATCCTATTTCCTTTCGCTCTGTGTGGGATGGCTTCCATGCAGGTAGGCTCCAGCCTCTTGGCGGGAGAGCCTGCTGGATTTGTAAAGGTGCCATTATTTACTCTTTTTCATATTCTCAAAGAGTGGCAGTCACGTCGCTTGCTTGAAATATAGGTATTCAATTCGAGACCAAGAGAACTTTCTGTAGGATTAGTGGCAGCAGGCAGTATTTGCTGGTTTCAGGCGCAGTTTCTTCTTGACCACTTGAGTCACATGCTCACCTTTTGCCAAATATTGACTGTTCCTAACAGGTGGGGCATGTTGCTTTTTGTGCTGACCACCGAAAGGTCCTTGAACTGATCATGTCAGAGATGGAAGGAGCAAAGGAGTTTGTATGGTTAAAATAAATGGCAATGTCTTGAGTCAAGTCCCTGAAGACTGGAGAGGAGAGGAGCTGAAGTCCATCGGCTCCAGCCAGGAAATGACAAATACCTTTCTGCAACTAGGCTCCTGAGTTGGGAATTTGTGGCTCATTAAAAAAAAAAAAATAGCAAAGACTGAGGGCAAACATGATTCAGGGAAATCTCACAGATATTTCCCTGGAGACTGTGTCCAAGGAAGATCGAGGATACAGGCCTATTGCAGGCTGCCTTGTCCACATTTTCTGCACCCTATTTACTCATCTTCTTTTACTGTGTATCTCCCCTCCCACCAAGGCTGCCTCATTTTTTTTTCTAGAGAAATATTTATTTATTTATTTATTATTTTTTAATCCTCACCCAAGGATATTTCTCCATTGATTTTTAGAGAGAGTGGAAGAGAGAGGGAAAGACAGAGAAAAGTATCAATGTGAGAGAAACACATCAACTGGTTGCCTCCTGACCAGGGCCCTGGCCGGGGAGGAGCCTACAACCGAGGTATATGCCCTTGATCAGAATGGAACTGGGACCCTTGGTCCACAGGCCAATGCTCTATCCACTGAGCCAGACCGGCTAGGGCTTGGCTGCCTCAATTTTTAAAAATAAAATGAAAGCTAAATCTTCCACTTTTAGTGTTTGCACCCTTGCAGGCACTTAGATGGAGGGAGACGGTATGTTTGGGTTTTATCCTGCTCTATCCCTTAGAAGTGTGGACCTTTCTAAGTTTCATTTTCCTCATTTGCAAAATGGAGACAGTGTATTTCAGCCTCCATGTGAGAATTAAATATGAATCAGAGGCATCCCACACTGAAAAGTGCATGGGCTTTTGAGGTAAAACAGACAAGGTTTGCATTCTGGTTTTGTGTTTTGACCGTATGATCTAAGGCAAGCTCTTTTGCCTCCCTGGGCCTCAGTTCCCCATATGTATCACTGAGACTATGCCTGTGTTGTAGGCTGGTTGTAAATGAAACATGGAAATAATTGGCACAGTGCATGGCCCCTAAAACATAGCTGCTATTGCCTATTGAACCTGTCTAGACAAGGGTCTATGGTTAATGCCTCATCATATCCTGGTCTCGTAATGGAGTTTTATAGCATTGACCCTGAAGGCAGCATTGCAGCAGGCCCGAGAATGTGGAGCCATGAGGCTGGCTTTTGCTGCAGAACCCATCAAGTTGCAGGCACTTCTGCTGCTGGGGCGTCTTGCTGGAGTTCGGTGTTTCGTGGTTGCCAGTTCTCAGGGCAAGAACTTGATTCAGTGATGCCCCAGTTCAGGACCTCCAAGGCCTTTGTCAGCTGATTATCAGCCTCGGGTATTGTTTAAGTTCATCTTTAATGTGTGAAGAGGTACTTATACATGGGCTTTGAGATCCTGGAGTTGTCACATCATGGAGGCAGGGGTCATGGGTGCACCAGCTGGGCCCTGGATTGTGCCTGCTTTTCCAATAGAGCAGCATCTACCCAAATGGTCTCTGAGAACAGGACATTGATTGATGTTGCATGAAATAATCAACAAAAATTTGCAGACAAAAATTTTGGAAATTAAATGAATGCATCTCGGAGTACAAAGATAGACATGAGCATGAGGTCCTATCAACTGCCCTTTCTAGTCTGATAGTAACAGTAGAACATTTTATCAGACCCCTACCAGATGCCACACATTATGCCTGGCATTTTATACGTATTATCTTTAATCCTCTCCAAACCCTGCAGAATCCTTGGCTGTACTTCAGGGTAGAGGTGAAAAAACTAAAGCTCAGTGATGTGGCTGCATCATGACCACAAAACTAGTGGGAGATCTGGGCTTCATTTAAACCAAAGTCATTCTAATGCCAAGTCCAGGCTTCTGCACCCTGGAGGTGCTGTGTGTTACATTCTCAGAGCAAAGCAGGCATGGCCTAGAATGCTACTTTGAAGACCATTGCTCCACTGGGTTGATCTGGGGAATGGGGAGCTCGTGGTTCTCCCCAGGGAAGAAGTAGCTCTCCGTACGAACCACTATTGCCAATCACAGCAAGAGGAGAGCATAGAGGTGATGCTTACTACTCAGTGAATGGGAAGGCATGGATACCAATCCATCTGAAGACCCAAGGCTTCCACCGGAAGCAGGGTCCTGGAGGCCACCTGATGTGGCAGCTCTTAACATTTTAGCTATTGAATGGTGAGGAGGTCCAGAAAGTTCCAAAAGAGAGACTGAAGACAGTCAGGGTCGGGGAGATCTGGAGGGATTCAGGACAACCACTGTTTTCCAATTAGTTCTGAAGTGATGTTTTTAAATATTTTGATGTCTAGTATGTCAAGGCAGTCGCCGACCAGCTGAAACTGAGCCTTGTCAGAGCGGGTGGAGCAGGTTGGAGGCCCTGCGATGCTTCATAACCTGCCAGGCGATGAGTCGCACACCTGTCCCTGTTCCTATAAAGCCTTGCTTGTTTGTTTTTGCTGGCAGGGGCAGGTAGACAAGTGGCTCTGCATAGAGAACCTTTTGTCTGCCTCAGCCCTTTTCTTGTTTTAAAGCCAGTATCTGTGGACTTGGCCCTTCATTTTTTCAGCATCGTTTACTTTCCTACCTTGCAGCACATTCTTAGAAAGGATACGCAAGTTTAGTTTCTTCAGCTTCTCCTCAGTTTTAAATACAAGAAGAATTCTGTGTGTTCTTTCTTCTTCTACAAGGGTTGAGATTAAAGCCAAAAAAACTCCTCGACTCCTCTAATTATCCCCCTCTTCAGTGATTGTTCTTCCAGACTTACTTTTACAAAAGGTTCTGCAGAACTCATTGATTTTTACTTAAATTCAACAAGGCCCCAGTGTCCTAGTTGATATTAACTTAAACGCATGGTTGATTGAAAATGCAGGAGCTGCCGGACTTGTTTGATTGGGTTCCCAGATCCCACTTTTGTCCCAGTTTCTTGTGTAACTGGAGAAAGGACATAGGGACTTGATGATCCATTATGCTGCATTCTCTCCGTATTTCTGGTGTGTTCGGGTGTGAGGCAATTAGTGGAGACTTGGAGACTTTTCTGGGTGTGTGAGTTGTATGAGGGTGTGGGGGTATGGAAGGGGATCTACTCATCTATGTTCTATATTGTATTCACTTATTAAGTTCAATAATATAACCAGAATGATAAAATACTAATTTTCCCCTCGGGTATCTAGGACTTTCTCTTTTGGCAAGAAAGTACACTCTTTCCACCTTTCCAACCCCTGATAATTTTAATACCCACCTGGCACCATACATAGTTATTACAATATTAGACAAGAAGATAAACTTTATGTCTACTTCACTGAAACTTCCTGGGTAAATCAGTGGCCATACCAGGTCTTGGTCACTGGCCTCAAAGACAATGATACAGATAAGAAATTTGCGATAGTCACTTTCTTATTGATGCTTCCTCTGACCCTCGCCTTCTAGATTTTTTAGTCTCCCATCCTCTTTTCCAGGAAGCTCATTATTTTGTAATTTCTTCTAAAACATGAGTTTCTTGGTTGTTCCTCACTAATCCTATCAGCAGGGACCTTGGGGCCAGCCTATCTCCCATTAGAAACCACTTTTCATCTGAGCTAAATTCTTTTTAAAAATATATATATTTTATTGATATTTTACAAAGAGGAAGGGAGAGAGAGAGTTAGAAACATCGATGAGAGAGAAACATCGATCAGCTGCCTCCTGCACATCTCCCACTGTGGATGTGCCCGCAACCCAGGTACATGCCCATGACCGGAATCGAACCTGGGACCTTTCAGTCCGCAGGCCGACGCTCTATCCACTGAGCCAAACCAGTTTTGGCTGAGCTAAATTCTTTAAGGAAACTGGATTGAGATAGCTGGGACCACAAAAGGTGGTATCAGACAGCCAGGTATCTGGTGCCCATTCAGTTTTCAGTAGATGCCTGGATATTCTATTGGTACTTAGGCCACAGTCAGCTAGACCCAGAGGACACCTCTAACCACTTCATTTTTAACACTGGACCCAAGAAATTTTCTAGTCCATCATCGTGTCGGACTCAGAAAAATTGGGTCACAGTGTCTTGTACTTAAAAGGCACTCATGCTTTTATGCTCTTATGCATTTGTGCCTTGAATGTACAAGTAGAGAGATCTTACTGAATGCCATTTCTGAACTAGATAAAGCTCTTGGTTATTTAGAATATATATTAGCATGAATAAGGGCATGGGTATACTTGCAGTCCCCCTTCTCTTAAGGTGGAAGAAGTCTTGGATAGAGGACAATGGACGGGGAGCCAAGAGCCTTGAGCCTTTGCAGTGCTGGTGAGCACTGAGTCCTTGGACTCCTTTGTGTCATGGTAAATTCAACTGGGGTCATTCTCCCGTTAACAGAGTCTTATGAGTATTTACAGGCAAATGGAGGGGTTAAGGTGGTGACTATAAGTGAGGGTGAGTGATGATGCTGAGGAGTAATGAAGTGATGGTGGGAAGATGAATACCAGCATGGAGAAGAAGCAGGAACCAGTAGTTCTTGAAGCAGTTATTTCTAGGTATTAGTCATGGCCCTGGAGATCCTCACTCAGAGGGGCTTCAGGAGTAGGGCAAGGAGAGAAGGAAACAATATTTAAAAATCCAGGTGTAATGACTATCTGAGAAGGAAGAGTAAAAGGGAAAGGAGCTTCTAATGGGATGTTGCCTTCGCTCTTCCTGATGCTAAAGTATCAGGAAGAGAGAGCAGAGGCGTGGGACACCCCAGCAGAGTCTCTGTGGTGAAGAAAAACAGCTCCCAGAGCAACTCAAAGGGTGATTTAGGGCAAGGGTCAAAGGGCAGTTTAGAATTGGGGTTCAAAAGGAGTTGAGTGCCGCCCCTGAGAAGCATGGTGGTGTGGAAGCCTTGGGGACAGTCCCTGGGGCTGACAGTGAAGAAAAGTTCTTTTGCGGTGACTACGGGCCCGGAGGTGATGTCAGGCTTGGGATGGGAACAACCACAGACTTGTTTTGGAAGGAGGCAATTGAAGGAAAAATGAGAACGCCTCCTTAATATATATGGAAATGTCATTAAATAAGTGGAAGTTCCAGACTGTTTTCTCCCTAAGACATTCTAGGCTCAGAGTTTCCATGGCACAGGTATCTTCTGTATAACTTCCTCTCCGGCCAGAGTGGGTTTCTGTTTTGCTCTTTATTCCCTTTGCTGTGGGGCCTTCTGCTCCAGTTATAGCCGAGGAGTTGAGTGTCTCAGTCCTGAAGGGGAATCTGGACACACCCCACAATATCCACTACATGCTTAGTAATTTGGAATTGCCTCCACTCTACTCTTTAGCATATATTTCTTTTCTCTTATGAGAAGAGCTAGGTTTCCCTCTGATTAGCAATTGGTTTTTTCTCTAGAGATTCCCTGATTCCTTTGCTGCTCCTTTTGAGTTGATATCTAAGAACACTCTTCAGGTTATCATTTATCATTTTATTTCTGTGGGGGGTAAGGGCAGGTCAGGACAACCAGTTATCCATTTCTCATTGTCCAATGAATTAAGACTTTTATTTGAGGTGTTATCATTCTTTTATAAATTTAAGGGCCACTTCTGATCATTTATCAGTGTTGAGTCTTAGAACGCTATGATGAAAAGAACTGTAAGGCTGTGCCTATGTCTAGCTGGAAAGAATACTGTGATCAGCTAGTGATGCCTGCCCTGGGGTGGGTTAAGAGATTGGGCTCCTTGTGCTCCATTATTGCATCTCAAGCTTATAGCCGTGTCTTCCCTCTCAATGTTGGGTGTGAGAATGCTTTCAACTTTTCTTAGTCTTCCCAGAGTAATTTTCTGTACCAACGCTTCCATCTAATTAGCCCCTTTAAATGTAATTAAACCATATGCCTAGCATTGTTTCTCAGGTCACCTTAATCACTTCGTGTACAGCTTCATCTCCAGGAAACCTTCCATTAAATAATTAAAAGAGTTTCTTAGAAGAGTTGGGTTACATTCATGAACACCTCTTTATGTGCCTTCCCATTAAATCTCTGCGCATCACCTTATGTGAATACATTACATTAATGCTTATTTGT
>NW_005878210.1:0-7892 GCF_000147115.1 Myotis lucifugus | reverse complement strand
GATTCTCAACCTTCCTAATGTCGCGACCCTTTAATACAGTTCCTCATGTTGTGGTGACCCCCAACCATAAAGTTATTTTCGTTGCTACTTCATAACTGTAATTTGGCTACTGTTATGAATCATAATGTAAATATCTGATATGCAGGATGTATTTTCATTGTTACAAATTGAACATAATTAAAGCATAGTGATTAATCACAAAAACAATATGTAATTATATATGTGTTTTCCGATGGTCTTAGGCAACCCCTGTGAAAATGTCGTTTGACCCCAAAAGGGTCACAGCCCACAGGTTGAAAACCGCTGCTCTACAACCTATACTGTCAGGGTCCAAAAAGCAGAATTGATCCTACTGTGTTGTATTTCCACTGAACTCATGAGCTGCATCACAAGCTGTGTTAAGGCTTTCCCAAAAATAAGCCAATCTCACTCGAGCATGCTCTGGGGGCCCTAGCCAGGAGGTCCTGGGACAGCTGCATTAGTGTTATTTTGCAACCACGTACCTGATCAATAAGCTACCCTTTCACCAAGTGTTAGTGGAGACGAAGGCAGCAGAAATGAAGAAAAGCAGACAATTTGGTAACCCCCTACTTAAACACAGCTTAGAGTACACATTTCTGAATTCTTGAATCTGCCTCTAAGAGGCTAAGTGCCAAGTTTGTCTTTCTTTTTAAAAACTTTGATCTCTTATTCCTACTCCCACTCACCTCCCCCCGCCCGTATCCACCCCACACACACAGCAATGACTACTGCATTTGTAAATACTATCATATGTAATAAAAAACTAATATGCAAATCGACTGAAAGACCCATCGCTATGATGTGCCCTGACCACCAGGGGGCAGATGCTCAATGCAGGAGTTGCCCCCTCTTGGTCAGTGCCCTCCCACAGGGGGAGCACCACTCAGGGCTTCTTCCTAAGCTGTCAGTTAGGTGCAGGCCGAGCTGAGGGCCCCCCTTGCCCCATCCCAAGTTCATGAATCTCTGCACCGGGCCTCTAGTAAAGGATAAAGCACAAGATGCCTTCAGTTCTGCCTGGGCCCGGAAACCTCTACCGGGCTTACCTGTTTGGACTCCTCCCTCCAAAATAGGAACGAGAGGCTTTTGTCCTGGGAAGCCCTGGCACCGCCTCCTCCAGGACAGAGACAGTCCATAGCACCTTGTCCCCCTCCGCCACTGCCAGTGGATGGGAATGAGACTGGGCGTCAGTCGTTGGTGGTAAGCTCCCAGGTAGACATTTCAACGCCTCCCGAAGAAGGCTCACCATGGGCATCGGGAGCCTTGTCCCCAGGACACGGACAGCCATTCCTCTCTGTGCACCGACAACCTTCCTGCTTCCTCACACCCTGAGAGGGAGGACCCCCTGCCCCCAGGCCCAGAACTCGGGAAGAGTGCTTCTCTCCCAGGAAAGGCCGCTGATCCTCTGGGACACGGGGTAGGGGACGGGGCTACAAAGACCTGACAGGGGCTGCCAGAGGCTCAAGAAATGCGCCCCGCGGGGCTTCTCACCAGGACAGCAGAGGCCATGCCCTGCAGAGTGTCCAGCTTCTCCTCCCCCTCCTCCTCCTTCTGCAGGAGGATGTAGGTGCCTCCAACCATCTATCCACCCAGCCTACAAAGCTGCTACCCTCTGGCCGAGGCATTAGGCCTGGGCAGGATACCCCCAGCTCCCCGGGATTGCCGGCTCCGCCCTGCCCAGGCCTAATGCCACTGACTGAGTCGTTAGGCATGGGCAGGGGCCCCCTCGGCTCCGATAGCAGGCTTGGCTCTGCCCAGGAACCCCTGGCTCTGGCCCTTCCTAGGCTGCTCAGGGCCCACATGGGGCCTACCTCTGAGTGACCTGGGTGCTGATGATTTTCCAGAGACCCAGACCGCTGGGCGCCTACATATGCAAATTAACCGCCATCTTTGTTGGATTAATTTGCATACTCATCCAATTGGCTGGTGGGTGTAGCAGACAGACAGTCAATTTGCATGTTTGTCTATTATTAGGTAAGATGTTCCATACTAAAATATTAATCATGTTAATAAGAATTCTCCTATTTCCATGGATAATTACTAAGATAATTCTATTAGCTATAAAAATAAACTGATGAGGTTCTATAAAATTGATTTTATTTTACTAGAATATAAAATTCAAACTTAGTTTATTATAAGATTTGTGGAATTAAAAGGTGTTAGGTATAAAAATAATTAAAATAAGGTTGAGGATGATTAGAAAATAGTAATACTTTTTGAAAGTAGGATGGTTTAAAAAATTCAAAGTGGCATATTAAACAGTAACTTATAACAATAATTTTATAAAAAGGTTATTGGGAGAGAAATATGAAAATATCTACAAAAATTTATTTTAATTGAAAAAAGCCAAAAAATAGAGTGGGTAATTAGTATACATTCTTGGGATATAAAAATACAAAAAATGTAGTGGACACTATCATCACTCAGCAAGTATTATGTTTAAGATTTAAAGTAACTAAATCACCAAGTCATTCATATTACAAAGTTATATTTCTTAGAAATAACAATTGAAGAATTTTGAAACCTAATATTGACCTGCCCAAACTTGGGCACATCAACTCAGTTTTTCAACAGAATGGAAATTTGCCATCTATAGGCCAGAAATTGACTGTATTCAGAGAAACAAAGGGCCTCTAAAGTATCATTAGTTCAGAATCTAACAAAATCTGTTGTCATTATTATTGTCTCCATTCTTTTTGGTTAGTAATCAGCAATTCTAACTTTGTCGGCATTCCAGGCAGGACAAATTCAAAGAATTATAGCAATTCCCTAATTGCTATTTTAATGACAGACATAATGTAGTGCAATAATCTCACTTTACTGGTAAATTATCTCAGGTCCAGAGAGGTTAAAGCAACTTATTCAAGACCATCCTTCTTCTAGTTAAAGGCAGAGATGAACCCAAGTCTCCCAAATACCCAGAAAAGACACAAGTATTTAATAATATTGTAAAAATTATTACGTACTGATGGTCCAAAGATTATGTTAAATTTCTTTGACCTTTCACACAGGAAATACCATCTGGAAAACATGACACATTTCTTAGTGAAACCTCTGTTAATTTTGCCAGCCAGCATTACTGTGCCATTCCAGTATTTCAGTGAGGACAGAGGAAAATTGCCACTGGGAGCTTATGCAAGGGGACAAAGGCTCTCTTTCTGAAATTTCCATTCAAAGGCCTAGACTTCAAAGTTGGAAGCAGCCTGGTTCCCTTGCCTTGTTTAAGCCACATCATACCACCAGAAACAATACCCTGGGGAGTAATAAACTCATGTGCCCTTTCCCTCTGTTACTTTCCTCTGTTACTCCATTTCTCTTTCTCTAACGGTCACATTAAATATTCTTTTTGAACCACTTTGCTGTGAATGTCTAGGAAACAGCACAGTTAGCCTTCCACATGGTATGAATAATAAGAAAGCCCTCCCCAGAGGAAAAAGAGAGGTTCACTGAACAAAGTTTTCATTGGGGCCCCTGATCTGAGGCCTTCCAGTATATCAGGCATTTTACTACTTTCCTTCATGCTATAAAACCACACCCTGGACATGAATTTCCAATCCAAATTACAAACCTCTGCCTGGTATCCATATTTCCCTCTATCTTACTTTAAGACGAAAAAGATAATAATTCGGAAGAAAAGTTATTTTTAAAAAGAAGAAACAGTTGTCTGAAAGTTCTCAAGGCAGGCACCTCAAATTGTACAAGACTTGCATTTAATCTACAGCGCTCAGAAATGCCCCAGGAATCCCTTCCAGTTGACTGGGCTTCTGGACCTGGGGGACAGGCAGCGGTTCCTCCCTGTTTTTCATGGGAACTTGTAGCAATTTTCTGGGCAGGAAATCAGTCAAATCTGATGAAACCAGGTGTGGGGAAGTCCAGCCTCAGCCCCAAACTCCCTTGGAGCTGGGTCAAGTGCAGACGTCACTGGTGGAACCTTGGGGAGCGGGTCTAAGAGGAGGTGGGGGCGCGTGTTCCTCTGAAACGCTGTGTGAGGTCTGGGACTCCAGGGGCTTGACACCGTTTGACGGGAGAGCCCCAGGGTGCTGGCTGCAGCTCCCATTGCTCCCAGGCCTGCCTGCAGTGCTTACCTCCAAGGCTGTAGGGGGACCTGGTGGGGGCACAGGCAGGGTGTTGGTCAGCCTTGGGATTCCTGCTGGGTAGGCAAAGAGGTGGACTAGGCTGCACCCAGCTGAGGTCCCTGCCTCTGGGAGGAAGTGCGTCAGCACTGCTTCTCACCCTGGTACAAGGGGGACACCTGGTTGGAGACACAGCGGGAGAAGCACAGATGGGGAAGGACTGGGAATAATCAGGGCTGGTCTGTCCTCCTCATTGGGTTTGTACCTCAATTCCTCTTCCTTGCCCCCTCTACACCACAACCTTGATAACCTTGAAGAAAAGAGGTGTTTTATTCTTGTTTGTTTGTTGTTTCAAAAATTCTGGTAAAAGTTGTGCCTTCCTGGCTCATCCCTTCCTCACTTGCACCAAGCGCCCCTTCTCTCAGGAATGACCACTGGTGAATTGACCCCTCTGTCGCCTCAATATATTAGTGGAAAATGGCAAAGGGATTTGGGGCCAGAAGATGGTTTGGCCACAGCCCGAGAACCAGATTTCTTTCTAAACTGTCTTTCTAAGTGTTTACTTCAGCCCTTCCTGTGTTTCCTCTGTCTGGCCAGCTGTGCAAATGCCCCTTCCTGGCTGTGCATCCCACCTGGAGCAGGCAGCTTCAGAGTGGGGAGGGGAGCTGCCCATGCATTCCACCTGTGCACGGGGTGGGGACTCCCCTGCTGTTCCTTTGCCCTCTGTTTGGAGATCAGCTTGTTTTTGCGGGACCCGGCAGTGGCTGGAGGGATTGGAGTAGGGGTGGGGACAGGTGCATTCAGCAGAGGCCATTACTTAAGGATCACATTGACAACCTTCTCAGCCCCAAAGCTTAACCACACTCAGATGGCATGTGAGGCTGTAGCCTCTCACATAT
Organism: Myotis lucifugus; assembly: GCF_000147115.1. Classification (NCBI taxonomy): domain Eukaryota; kingdom Metazoa; phylum Chordata; class Mammalia; order Chiroptera; family Vespertilionidae; genus Myotis; species Myotis lucifugus. Next base: position 2,902 of record NW_005878210.1, on the reverse strand, counting down.
TTGGTGGAAATCCAAAACAGTAATGGCAGGAGCCCTGGGGGTGGGGTGGGGGTGGGGTGGGCGGTGGCGGTGGGGATGGGAGTGGTTTTTAGGCAATAGCTAATTAATTTACATATGGAATTACCCTTTGACTCAGAGATCACATTTCTAAGAATGTATTACAAAGATTAAGTGATGAAAAGAAATTAATGCATATGCACAGGGCCTTTCTGGGTCCTCCTATTTTTAACAGCCAAGGACTGAGTGGAAATAACCCCAGTGGCCTTGGTGAGGGGAGTCTCCTGAGAGAATGTGGGGAGATCTGAAAACACAGCATTTAAAAACTATTATGATTTGTAAATAGGGTTGCAGTAACCTCCTCCTCTTCCCCTATACAGCTGTCTTTAAGTATTTCCATGTGGAGAGGTGGTGGAGACATAAAGATATAAATTAGACATATAAGTTAGGCAATTTCACAGTTCAGTCATTTAGTTAAATGAAACTATTAAGCATCTACTTTTCTAAAAGCAATGAATTTAAATAGTAAGGAAAATAATTACTTTTCTCATGGATGGCAAATTCTAGTTGGGAGAAAGTAGACAATAAACAAATATTTAACAGGTCAAGTGTGAACAAAAAAGTGACCACATACTAAACCGGACAAGCTCATGGCAGGTGCATGGCAGGCCTTACAAACTCAGAGACCTAAAGTAACCACCCAGCGTTATCAGTCCCCTCCCCTCGGGTGCTTGGAGTTGGGTCCTTCCAATATCTGAAGAAAAAGAAATTTCTGAGACTCACACAGGAGGAGGAGGATTTACATCCCTGGGTTTGCAAAGTGCCATTTCCCTCCATCCAGGCCTGGGAAATGTGCAGCTGGGGACTCGGCAGAGCGTGAAGCAGAGCCAGTGTCCAGAGTTTCCTTCCCACGGTGGAGCTGGGTCCTGCACAACATCAGGCTACTTGCAGTCCATTAGTCCATGGTGTGTGGGGCCACATGGCCTGGGCCTATGCGGGCAAATGCAGGAGCATGAGAGTCCCGCAGGCCAGGAGTGTGGGCCTAGCAAGAGAGAGAACTCCTTTGTTTAGGAAGTAAGTCTCAAATCTTCTCCACTTGTGATGGCCACACCTACTCTAGCCCATGACCTGTTCCCAGGTGTTACTGACAGTCAAGTACTTTCCCTATTTCACTTAGACTTGCCTGGGCATGCAGTCACTAGTACTCTTCCCCTGTCCAGTCCCTTCCCCCTTCCATCTGTGGGGACTAAGCCCTGGGGAGTGTGAAATTGCAGTTTTCTGGCAAAGCTGCATAAAAGACATGCCTATGAAATTTGGCCTTCCTTTTGCTCCTCTCTAGTTATTTGTACCTGGGTTTATTACAGAGGTATTACTGATGCAAAAAGAAGCAGACCATTCAATGGATGACAACAGAAAACTTCAAAACCAAAATCATAACTTGAGAATTTAATGCACAGTAAAGTGGCATTTTAAACTAGGCAACAAGAGGTGGCTTGTGACAAATGAATAGCCATTTTTAACAAAAAGTTCTTAAAAGTTAACACCATGCTCCAAAATAAATCTTCGATTGAGTAAACATTTATTTGAGGGAAATGAAATGTAAGTGTAAGAGGTGGGCCCAAGGGGAGATTAAGAGGATTGCAGAAAGGGGTTTCATTTCATCAGCAGAACAGGCACTGGTTTCTCATAAATTTACACTTGCAGACACATATTGCTACAATCTCTGAAGCCATGAAAATGTCCGTCTGTTCTTGCATCAGGTACATTCCCTGGAGCTTGACTGGGGCACAGAAGGATGAGGAAGAGAAATAAACTGAGTAACAAGGAGATTTAGAGATGTTTTTAAGGGGAGTTTTCTGGGGCATTAGACCTTGAGTATCCTGAAGTTCCACCTCACCCTAGCCCTTGTCTTAGGCAAAGACTGCTTTTTAACGGGGGTGAGTAAACTTTGTAAGCATCTGGAAACACTTAGCCAACTCCCAGGGATGCTTGAACAGAACCCACACATGCCCACAGGCAGTTCCTGGGACTTGAGAGGCTTGGGCCTTGGGCATGGGCTCTGGCTGCCCTTGACCACAGGCTCTGTGCACATGGGCAGTTATGTCAGAGACTGTTGCTTGGTTACTATGATTCTGGGCTGGGAGATTCCAAACTGCCAAACTGTCAAACTGCCAAACTGCCCTGCTTGAATGCTGTGGCGTGAGGTGGTTGGCTAGAGAGCTAGTTTTGGGCTCAGAAGGCGCGAAAAGTGGAGGGAAGCTGAGGCTTCTCTGAGGCCTAGACTGTCCACCATGAAGAAGGTGTCTTCTGTTTTGAAGGATGCTATCAGGTTGGCCGGGGAATCTCCTAGTGCTGGGGCCACGGGCTCTCCTACCAGTGGGGCCATGGTCTCCCCTACCACTGGGCCCACGGTCTCCCCTACCACTGGGCCCACGGTCCCCCCTACCAGCAGGACCAGGGTCTCCCCTACCAGCGGGACCAGGGTCTCCCCTACTTGTGGGACAATGGTCTCCCCTACCAGTCAGGGCCAGGGTCTCCCCTACCAGCGGGACCAGGGTCTCCCCTACTTGTGGGACAATGGTCTCCCCTACCAGTCAGACCAAGAGCTCACTTACCAGTGGGGTCAAGGTCTGCCCTACCAGTGAGGCTTCTCTGAAGCCTCTACTCCCCAACAGGAAAAAGGTACCTCATTTTTTGAAGGATGCTATCAAGGTGTCCATGAAATCCCCTCTCGCTGGGGCCACGGTCTCCCGTACCACTGAGCCCATGGTCTCCCCTACCAGCGGGGCCACGGTCCCCCCTACCAGCGGGGCCAGGGTCCCCCCTACCAGCGGGGCCAGGGTCTCCCCTACCAGCGGGACCAGGGTCTCCCCTACATGGTGACAATGTCTCCCCTACCAGTCGG
>NW_005878209.1:0-7893 GCF_000147115.1 Myotis lucifugus | reverse complement strand
CCTCTCACCCCAGTTAAGCCGGAGGCACAGCCGGCCCCGCTTACAGGGTAACTGGGCGCTTCGCCTCCCAGCCCGCACCTTCCTTACGCGCTCCCCCTCCTCCTGCCCCGGGGCTCCCGCAGGCCCTTCCCGCCACGTTGGGGAGCGGAAGGCGAGCATCAAACTGGAATTAGTGCAAACCTGCCTGGTGGGCGAAGGGGTGGGGAACTGCGGGTTCCACCGCCGCCGCCCCTCCCCGTCTGGTGGCGACAAGCACGCCCACTGGGACCAGGAGCCCTCATCCCAGCAGCTCGGAGGCCTCCCCCTCCTCCCTCGGGTCACCTCATCTGACCTGCGCTGGTGCCTTAACTAAGGCTTCATCCTATGGGTGCTATTGTAAGTACCAAGAATAGGTGATCGCTGAATTCCGTGTTGCACTCCATGGAACAGAAAACATCCTTATGAGACGGGTGAAAGGAGCGCAGGTGATCAGGGGGGACTGTTAAACCTCTTGGAGATAAAAATGGATAATGTATATGTGAGGCTCTAAGTATGATGTTCCAAAGGAAACTCAATTAGAAACCATTCACTTCTAATCAGTTTTTAATTGGAGTTTTAATCACAACGTCAAAGCCCACATGTCGGGTTCTGCATGGAACGCAGCCCGGCGGCGAGAATCAGCGCGGACAGCGGGGTGATGAGCAGCTAATCTAACCGGCCTGGCAGTGAGGTCCTTGGCCCCGCTCCACCCGCAGGAGCTGAGTGAGATGCAGTCTCCCTCCCGCAGGGGGCGCTGTGAGCGCGGAGCAGCGATCCGCTCTGATCGCATCTTACTCCGGAACCTGCCTGGGGCGACCTCCTGGGGTTCAGCCAGTGCAAGGGGATGCGGGTCTGTAACCCAGATGCCTTCCACCCTCCTCATCGCTCTTTTCCCTCATTGCGATGCCTCCTTCTCCCTCTTGGGAATAGATCGATGGCCTAATAAATGTATTGCCCAATAAACCTACTGTAACTGCACCCTTTAACTTGTTGAGCGAGTTTTTATATTAAGATATTGTTTTCCTTTAAAAAGCTAACAGCTCGCCGAAACCGGTTTGGCTCAGTGGATAGAGCGTCGGCCTGCGGACTGAAGGGTTCCAGGTTCGATTCCGGGCAAGGGCATGTACCTGTGTTGCGGGCACATCCCCAGTAGGGGCTGTGCAGGAGGCAGCTGATCGATGTTTCTCTCTCATCGATGTTTCTGACTCTCTATCTCTCTCCCTTCCTCGCTGTGAAAAATCAATAAAATATATTTAAAAAAAAAAAAAAAAAAAAGCTAACAGCTAAGATGTATTGAATGTTAACTACGTCAGTCCCTGCACCAAGCACTGCATACACTACAGCACTTTCACACAAACTTCAGCTGCGGAATAAAGAACGGGGCGATTTTAAAAGAATATTTGGCCCTGGCCTGTGTGGCTCAGTGGATAGAGTGTCGGCCTGTGGACTAAAAGGTCCCAGGTTCAATTCAGGCCAAGGGCACATGCCTGGGTTTCGGGCTCGACCCCCGCCAGTAGGGGGCGTGCAGGAGGCAGCTGATCAATGATTCTCTCTCATCACTGATGTTTCTATCATCTCCTTTCTTCTCTGAAATCAATTACATATATATATATATTAAAGGACGTTTGGCTCCCACAACTCTAACTCATTTGATTTTGCTAGGGAAATTACGATAAAGTCATTTCTCTGCTTCCCCCCCCCCCCCCCAGAAATCACATGTAAAGAGACAAGATATGACGTTTGCCTTTATTACCTGGAGACTTGGCTAAATAACAGCCTTACTGTACCTGCTACCAAATAGAAAGGAAGATTCACCCCAAGGACAGTTTCTGTTTCCTCTTAACACCAAACAACCCTCACCGAATCAGACCTAGTTTAACAAGACACAAGCCACCTAAGTTATTTTGTCATCAAGCATGAGAAGCCAGGATTCAAACAACCTAAACGTTTGCAGTTACCTTACTGCTCAAGGGGCTGGTAAGATTTCCAAGAGCCTTCGAAGTGTGGCCAGCGCAGAGCTCAGGGTGTGCTGTGTGCCAGGTGCTACCAGCCTCAAGCTCTTTATAGAGATTTTACAGCTCTAGCTCCTAAATATTTCATCCAAAAAATGGCCAGAGCCCTAGCCAGTTTGGCTCAGTGGATAGAGCATCGGCCTGCGGACTGAAGGGTCCCGGGTTTGATTCCGGTCAAGAGCACATGCCTGGTTGTGGGCTCCATCCCCAGTAGGGGGCGTGCAGGAGGCAGCCAATCAATGATTCTTTCTCATCGTTGTTTTTATCTCTCCTTCTTCCTTCCTCTCTGAAATCAATAAAAATATTTTTTTTTAAAATGCCAGAAAACTTGCATTGAACCTCTTTATGGAGAACTTGCCGCTGGGTTGCAGGACTGTCCAGTCATCACACCTAAAGGAAACACTGCCAAACACGCGTGCCCCGTAAGCAAACATACCTGTGTACACACGGAAGCAGCCAGCCACCGTTTCCTGCAGCTCAACTGAGCGACTGGGTCAAAACTTCCACACAATGTGTTTACACTTTGGTGACATATACACATGGACTCGATTTACTAGAGTGAGGCCATGAGGAGCTGTCAGTCCTCCAGGCATAGACGCAGAAGCACAGGTGCTCCCAGGGGCTCCCAGAGGCTCCCAGGGGCTCCCAGAGGCTCCCAGGGGCTCCCAGGGGCTCTCAGAGGCTCCCAGGGGCTCCCAGAGGCTCTCACTCATATGCTGGCATTTATGAAAATTAGCATAGTGACTGTGGGCAGGACTGACTCTCACTGCTCTCTCTTCCTTCGAGATGCCATAACTATGCTCCACTCCTGTGCATTCATTTCTCCTCACATGCCCTGCTGCTGGGCAGGGAAGCGGGGGTGGGGGGGGTGGCAGGGAGGGGGGGGGTGAGATGGAGCAGTGACATCCTGCTGCCTGCTGGCTCTCTGGCTCTCGGACCGGAAGTGGAGAGGAGACACGCATGGTAATTCTGATACTGACGGCCGGGAGAGCGAGGTGATGAGAGTACTAGTGGACGGGACATTTTCTCCTGGAAGTAAATCTAACTATAGTCATCTGTGAGCTTCTGCTTCTTAAGATTGAGTCATTGCAATTCCTATTTCTCAAGCCTTTGTTTACTGCCCTCCGAATCCTCAGGTTTTCGTATTTATCTTCGGCTACGGAACTAAAAACTCTGCCACTTACAGGCCCCAAAGGCTGGGTTTAGGAGTTAATGCCTGGCTTCCCTTTTTCCTAGCGTTTTGTTCACTTTGGAATAAGTGCAGAAATGTTCATGATCCCGGGAAGATGTCTTAAATATCCAGCCACAGGCATTGGTTAAATAAATTGTTCCACATCTATATAATAAAATGAAGTCAGTGCAATATTTAAGAAATAAGAGTCATAAAAGAATCATAAATACTGTCAGGTAGGAGAACATGTGTGCACAGTTCCACATTCCTGTTCTTTTGCGAATGTATTTGTGTGTGTGCACATCGAATGTCTGGAAGTTTCCATTAAAGCGGAAGGAATGTGGTGTTTATGTTACTCCTTCTGCTCGCAGTTACTGACTTTCCAACGAGAAAAAAAAATGCTTCATTTTGTAATAAAATTTTCACAATTAAAGCAAATTTTAGAATCTTTGTTTATTAGCCTACGAGGCCTAACCTAAAGGAAAGTGTAAATTATTTCTCAAATAATTTCTGACATCTTAGCAGAAATTAGTGAGAGTCAAGCAGGGATGAGGCCGGGCACGTGAGTTACAGGTGGAGAGAGGGGGACAGACACGTGTCCCCGCTGCTCAGAGCACCCTGAGTCCACAGGAGGCTCAATGCCCGGGACGTGTGAGCAAACGTAAGAGGATTTGGTGAGGTCGGAGCTCTCTGCACATAACAGCTAATATTCGCGCAAGGTAGCGCTGCACTTGACCCAGTGAACACATCAACTAGGCACAAATGCCATCCTCCTGCTATGCCTGTGGCCCTTAGAAGCTCACGTTTCTTTATGCCACGACTCCATCAAGCGCCTTCCCCAATAGAGCTGTTTTCATCGTCATTTAGCAACTTGCATTCACTTCAAAGTCCTTGTAAAACAGTGGTTCTCAACCTGGGCTGCACATTAGAATCACCTGGGAATCTTTTTAAAATCCTGATTTCTGCCCTGACCGGTTTGGCTCAGTGGATAGAGCGTTGACCTGTGAACTGAAGGGTCCCAGGTTCGATTCCGGTCAAGGGCATGTACCTTGGTTGCAGGCATATCCCCAGTGGGGAGTGTGCAGGAGGCAGCTGGTCGATGTTTCTCTCTCATCGATGTTTCTAACTCTCTATTCCTCTCCCTTCCTCCCTGTAAAAAATCAATAAAATATATATTTAAATAAATAAAATCCTGATTTCTGGGCCTCATCCTCCGGAAATTCTGTTTCTTTGTTATGGGGTGGGGCCACAACATTAGCAACAAAGAAACAGAATTTCTGGAGGATGAGGCCCAGAAATCAGGATTTTAAAAAGATTCCCAGGTGATTCTAATGTGCAGCCAAGGTTGAGAACCACTGTTGTAAAAAGACGTGGGACGTGTGGCTGCATTTCCTCCCCCTGCTCTTTGCGCCCAGCTGCCCTCACGCTCTCCCCCACCCCAGAGGCCGGCCTCCAGGCCCTCGCGTGCCTCAGGCTAAGCCACTCACCTTGGAGTGTTTACTCTAAGCCTGGGTCTCAGCAAAACTTTCCAAATTTAAACACAAACATGTCTCGCTTTCAGGCCAGAGACAAAAGAAGTTAAAGCTGGAGTTTCTGTAAGCAGCAACACCTGTGAGTTCTTTATTTGTTGTTGGGCTTGAAGGTTTACACTGTTTGTGCAATACTGGTGCTCACTGCTGGCAAAGGAACCTTCCGGTTTTCCTGTTTAGTTTTGCTAAGTGGTCCTTTCCTAAGTCACAGAAAACCCAGCTTCACTTTCTCCCCTCTGGTCTGAAGGGTGTTTGAAGGTCTTTCTTTAAACACAGGAGATGTTAGAGGACTGAAAGCCAGCGCCTGGCTGGTGTGGCTCAGTGGTTGGGTGCCGACCTAGGAACAAGGTGGTCAGGGCACATGCCTGGGCTGCAGGCTCGATCCCCAGTCGGGGGCGTGCAGGAGGCATTGGCTGTGCCAGGTTCGCCTGTATGTAGGGTGTTGCCATTTGTGAAGTTGATTTGGATCCATTTCCAAGACTCATGTTGGAAATTTTTCCTTGATTTCTTTATTTTTGTCTGAGGTTCCATGAGATGCTCAAACCAAGACAAGGGTTTGAAGAGCATCTGTAAGAGGACACCCATTTCATCCAGCAAATTCTTAGACATTAAGAGGGGAAAGCACGGCGTTCCTTTTACTTAACAGGCGGCCGGAAGCAGCGCCCACATCACACCTGACTGGCTTCCTCAGCTCGCACAGGAGACATTGAGCTAAATGATCCCTGGTGTTTACCTGTCAGTTTCAAACTCGTCCCTGCCCGCCTCCAAATAGCAATTATTTATTCTATTGGATTAACTTGACTTGAAGGACCATTTCTACATGTAGCTCTTTAGGTGAAGATGCTTGTAGATAAGCATTTCCCAGCAGCCACCGGGGTTCCTAACAGAAAGTTCTTCCTCATCCCACTGCAGAACCCAGAGCCAGTCCAGACTTCCCCACCAGCATCACTCCCCAGGTGAGCCACTCCTCCCAGGTGAGCTACTCCTCCCCAGGTGAGCTACTCCTCCCAGGTGAGCTACTCCTCCCCAGGTGAGCTACTCCTCTCCAGGTGAGCCACTCCTCCCCAGGTGAGCTACTCCTCCCCAGGTGAGCTACTCCTCTCCAGGTGAGCCACTCCTCCCAGGTGAGCTACTCCTCTCCAGGTGAGCTACTCCTCCCAGGTGAGCTACTCCTCCCCAGGTGAGCTACTCCTCCCCAGGTGAGCCACTCCTCCCCAGGTGAGCTACTCCTCCCCAGGTGAGCCACTCCTCTCCAGGTGAGCCACTCCTCCCAGGTGAGCTACTCCTCCCCAGGTGAGCTACTCCTCTCCAGGTGAGCTACTCCTCCCAGGTGAGCTACTCCTCCCCAGGTGAGCTACGCATTGTGTGGCCTTGAATGCTCCACACAAGCTGCTGTCTCAGCTGCAACCTCTCCCCTGAATTCCAGGTTCAACCACCAGGAATCAGAGCACGGACATCCTTGGGGACTGCTGTTCTACCTGCCATCTTGGCATGACTCAGGATTATCCCTCACCTCTCTTATCCAGCTGTCTTCAAATGGGTTCTCTGCTTCCACCTTGCTCTCCATTCCCACCCCACTCCAACTGTCCCAAAGAAATCAGAATACTCCATCTAAAATGGAAATATGATCACATAAACCTTTGGCCAAAAGCCTCTAATGGTTTTCCTCTCAGGACAAAGCCCTCATTGCTCTGGTAGCTCAGTTGGCTAGAATGTCATCCCTGTACGCCAAAGTGGGTTCCGTCCTGGTCAGGGCACATACTAGGGTTCCCCCGTGGAAGGCATAACGAAGTGGACCACACCATGGAATGTTCTCATCTCCGCCAACCTCTCTCCAGAATCAACTTTTAAAGAAAGGGTTTCTCTTCTACCCAATGTGTCTCATTTCCCCCTCACTCACTCAGTTCTAGCCACACAAGCCTCCTTGGTTTTCTCAGTCGGGCATACCCTCCCTGCACACACACACACACACCCACACACACACACCCCTCTGCCTCTGCCTGGACGCTGGCCCCTCAGACACCAGAAGACTCATTCCCTCGCTTCCTCGGGTCACTTCTCAAGCGTCTTTGTCAGGGGAGCTTCCCTGAGAGCCCACCCTACCTACCACAGCACCTGCCCCTGACATCCTCTATCTGCTGAAAACCCAAGGCTTGTGCCCCCCAAGTCAAGCCCCACCCCCAATGTGATGGTGTTAGGGTTAGACAGGCCCTAGGGTGGAGTCCCCATGGTGGGCTGTGCCCTTCCAAGGAGAGGATCCCTTACCACAGCCCCCGAGCCGGCCTCTGGCCTGTGCTTCCAGCACCTGGATCTAGGAGAATAAATGTGCTGTTTAAGCACCAGCCTCTGGGGTTTCCTTCAAGTTGCCTCTGCTGAGAACTTCCTCCCTCCCCTTCATGGGTTTATATATCCCTTAGTATTTCCCTCTCGGTTCCCTTAGTATTTCTCTCGCTGTTTCCTTAGTATCTGCTCTTTCCTTAGTATCTGTATTAGCGAGATTCTCAGTAACATGCGATGGATGGATAAATCTGATTTTTAAAACTCAGCTACAGCTAAATAATGCAAAGTTGGTCATTTATGCCATTAGTTCACAGGAGGGCTGCTCCCCACAACCCCCTGCCCCCCCACAAGAAATGGAAGATGCTTAAGCAGTGGAGCTGCCAGTGGCCAACATAACAATTATAGGTCTGTAATCTAAATGGCAGCAAGAAATGTATTTTTTAAAAATCCTGGCATAAGGCAAATAGAAAACATGCATATAAAATTTTTAACTTTTCAATCACTGAAGTTAATGCATTGTGGAAACACCAGTCAAGGAGTGACAAGCTGTTTGTTTCTTGGGACAAGGTAAGGACTTCTTTTTTCTAGTCCTGAACGTGTTAACGTTATAGTTGAGCTGGTAAGAATTCTGAGCCATCCAGTGTGTATTTTAAGTTCATTTGTTAGACAAAATATGAGGAAATGTGGTCTCTTTTATCACTTTTTCCTTCTGAATGGCTAAATCCAGATAACAGCACGCGGGGCGAACTGGAGGAGCCGGTTCTGCCCCTGCCCAGCTCCCGTCACCTGAGCCCTGTGCCCAGTGGGCAGCTGAGCCCCAACACAAGCGCCCCCACATTAAGAACTGGGTTACACGGCTACTCACATCATTTCACAACAGAGA